>NC_081361.1:62228552-62528552 GCF_030684315.1 Stegostoma tigrinum | reverse complement strand
GTCGGTGCTTTGTCTCTGCTTGACAGAGGTCACAATCCCAGATGATAACAGCCTCACTCTCTTGTCAGCATCTTCATCACAGTCAGGTTTAGAACAGTGTAGCAAGTTTGGATGGTGATTGTTCTGAATGGATGAGGGGACCAAAGAAATATAGACTTTTACTATCTCATCAACTGTTCTTATTGAAAAGAGCAAAAGCAGATAAGAGCCTAGAAGGAGGATTCCAGGTGGAAGGGGTCTTTTGGAGACTGCTGGAAAGGTCTTTAAGCAGCTGAACTTCTCTTGCCTGAACAATTTGAAATATTGGTGAAGGTAGTAGAAGAAAAGTTGAACGTTGTGTCATACCTGAAACTCACTTCAGGTGGTGGCTTAAGAAGATAAAACTGAATCTTTTGTTGAGCATTGATTGTTCATTGCCAGGGAATAGCAGGTCAGATGGTGTTTTGAATACATAACAAGATATGGGATTAGAGCAAGGGATGGGTACACTGAAAAGGAGATATGAGGAAGGACCTGGTGGAGTATCAGTACCTGAGAGTTGTTGGAACTTCAGTTCAACACTCAAAGGGAAGAGAAGAAGCCTCTTGTTCAGACAGCAGCTGGGATAAACAATGAAATGAGTCCGGGACACCTCTAAAGTAGGGTAGGTTGGTGCTGATGGGAGTGAGGTGTGTATGCTTGAGGTTACACATAGCACAGAGTGGTCTTGGTCCAAGGACCATTGTATATTTTAGAGATATCTAATCCTGGGTAGAATTTAAAAAGTTAAGGATGGAACTTCATTTGGAATCCATGTCGGATGAGTTCTAGCTAGAGATAGCCACTGTCTCAGGAGATACCTGTGAAAGTGAGTTTTGGTAACTACCTTATCAAACACTTGGAGAGAAATCAAAAGTGAAGACATTGAACATAATGAAGGATGCCAACAGATATCCTGTTGGAGAGAGGAGCAGAGCTTCTTCAAAATAGCTTTTCCTGGGAGAGAAGCAGCAGTAAGTCAAACGCCAACGATGTTTGATTCTTTGATGGATATTCGGCGGGCAGTGTTAACATTTCGAATTCCATGACTTTGGAATCGAAGCACGTCAGAAATGTCCTGGATTTTGTGCTGTTGCTGTGATCCCAGCTGATGGTACTATTAGATAATTCGGATCTCGGAATGAAACATAGCTTGGAAGTTTTCTTTGGTTAATAACTGTGTTGGTTCATTGCAGAGGCATTCACAAAAGACTGCAGATTTTAAAAACTAAACCACGATATCCTAATATATATGATAATTAGAATTATGTCAAAATACAACAATGCTGTGTTTAAATTGTTTCCTGATATTAGCGCGACAAAAATTGAAGTTCAGAGGAATTACACCTCATATCTCAACTCTTAGGGTTTTACTTAACTGACTTCTTCCAGGTTCACTCACCTGGACTGTGGGGTCTGTTCAGTACTGGTTTTGATCACTATTCTGGAAGGATACTCTGTTTTTTTTTTGGTAAGAATATCTTGCACAAAAGAAATCAACACTCAGCTGTCACTACTTTGCTATGCAAACTCTTTTAAATAATTATATGTTTGCAGACTTTTATCACACTGTTGAGAAGAGACGTGGGACAAGTGGAACAGAAGGACAGGTCAGGGAAAAGTTCTGGAAGATTGAAAATAAAGGTGTCAGTACAAAGGAGGGAATGGTAAAGATGAAAAAGTGGAGAAGGCAGGGAATAGATTCAGAGTAGGAACCAAATGCAGAATGGAAATGAGCTCTGACTGAAAGCGGAATCATGAGATACGAGATCCAGACACTAATGTGGAAAAACGATATTAAATGGACTTGCTGGCCAGAAGTTGTTGAACTCTGTTTAGTGTCGAAGACTGTAAACTCCCTAAATAGAGAATGAAGTGCTCTTCTTTCAGATTGTGTTTGGCTTTATTGAAACGCTACACAAGGCCTAGTAAAGAAATGTGAACATGGGACCAGAATGGTGAGTTTAACTGGCAAGTGACTGGCATGTCACTGTTCTGCCTGCAGGCTAAGTAGAGATATTACTGTGGGTGGCACACTGGTTAGCACTGCTGCCTCACAGCATCAGGGTCTCGGGTTTGATTCAAGCCTTGGGTAACTGTCTGTGTTGGAGTTTGCACGTTCTCCCCATGACTGTGTGCGTTACCGCCAATTTCCTCCCACAGTCCAGAGGTGTGCAGGTTAGGTGGTTTCACCGTGCTGAATTGCCCATAGTGTCCAGGAATGTGCAGGCTGGGGTTAGCCATCGGAAATGCAGGGTTACAGGAATAGGGTAGAGGGTTGGGTCTGGGTGGGATGCTGTTTGGGAGAGAAGGGTTGTGGCTTCCTAAATCGCTGTGGACTTGATGGGTCAAATGACCTGCTTTCAACACTGTAGGGATTCTACGATTTAGGAAGCCACAACCCTTCTCTGCCTCCAGCTCTAACTCAGTTAGGGACTTCCTCAGAGGTTTCCAACTGTCAGGTATTTGCCCGCTGAAAATTTTAACTTTCTCGGCAATTCCCACGTCACCATTACTTATGAACTTCCGTATGATTGTTCTGCATATCTTCAGCAAAAATCCGGAATCTGACTATTCAGAGACTGAAAGATCTAGGCAGTGTGCTGAAGACCTTTAATCAGTACGATAGCTTTATCTTGCCACTAGATGGTGTGCACGATTAAAATCGGATACTTGGAGATAAAAATTTCTGATCACAGAAGCTTTCCAAATTTAGCTGTACTTAGGAGAATCGGTATTTTCTGATACTCCCAGCAAAGGTTCTCATGTTAAGGGTAACTGTATTAAATATCTAAGGTTACTATTTTCGGGAAGTCCACTGTTGACATGAGCTACAAGAAAACACTTGCAAATATGTTGTGCATCTGGAAAAAGTGGTTTTGACTGTGTAATATTGGGGGAAAATGTAATAGTGTTTATGGCAGATTACCAAAGCGAGAGTTGGTCATGGAACAATATTTTTAATTGTGAACTCAGAGGTTGTTTTGGCAGTTGTGCAGTAAAGACATTGTTGTGCAGATATTGGGACCAGATCTGCAACCCCAGGATTTGTATATTTGTTTTATTTTCTCTCCCAGCCTATAGTTGGCTGCAGGGGGAAGAGAATAAACAAACATAGCAGCCTCTGTCTCTGTCATGAGCACGCCCAATTTTATTGTTCTGGTTTGTGAATTGTTGCGAGAGGTCCGAAGTGGCAAGGATGCATCAATCAATAGAAATCTTAGTTGGAAATTTGTTATTTAGGGAGGAAGGTGATGCTGTAATTGGAGGTATGGGGTAAAGAAAAGGGGTCAGGAAGTAGGTCATATGTGTGGAAAATGCCCAAACTCTTTCAGCAAGCATAGGGGTAAGAGCGAGGGATTTTGATGCTGATTAAGAGTTTTGGTAGAACTAAAGGCTTATTTTTATTCATTGGATCTGAACATTGTTGGCTAGGCCAGTATTTATTTTTCATCATTAATTGCCCTGGAATTAGTGTTATTGAGCTGCTTCTTGAAATGTTGTCTTCGGGAGGTGGGTAAGGACAGAGGGTAGAATTTGGGAGGCGAATTGGAAAGAGACTCAAGTAGTTGAATCTTGCTCTGCGTATGGGGTGGTATTGGCTAGACTGTTAATCCAGAGACCCGGATTTGAGTACAGCCATGGCAGATGGTGGAATTTGAATTCAATAAAAAAAATCTGTAATTTAGAGTCCAATAATGACCATGAAACGTAGAACATAGAAAAGTACAGCACAGTACAGGCCCTTCGGCTCACGATGTGCCGTGGAATAATCCTAATCCAAAAATAAAATAACCTAACCTACATTCCCCTCAATTCACTGCTGTCCATGTGCATGTCCAGCAGCTGCTTAAATGTCACTAATGACTCTGCTTCCATGACTACCACTGGCAAAGTATTCCACGCGCTCTCAACTCTCTGGGCACTGGGTGAAGAACCTCTGTCTGACGTCTCCTCTATAGCTTCCTGATAACACCTTAAAACGATGACCGCTCGTGGCAGTCAATCCTGCCCTGGGGAAAAGTCTCTGGCTGCCGACTCTATCCATGCCCCTCATTACCTCGTACACCTCGATCAGGTCACCTCTCTTCCTCCTCTCCAGAGAGAAGAGTCCGAGCTCAGTCAACCTCTCCTCGTAAGACAAGCCCTCCAGTCCAGGCAGCATCCTGGTAAACCTCCTTTGCACCCTCTCCAAAGCCTCCACATTTTTTCTATAATAGGGTGACCAGAACTGGACACAGTATTCCAAGTGTGGTCTCACCAGGGTTTTGTAGAGCTGCCACATAACTTTGCAGCTTTTAAACTCGATCCTCCTGTTAATGAAAGCCAAAACACCATATGTTTCCTTAACAACCTTGTCCACCTGGGTGGCATCTTTGAGGGAGCTCTGCTCTTGAACACCAAGATCCCGCTGATCCTCCACACTGCTGAGAATCCTGTCTTTAATCCTATATTCAGCATTTAAGTTCAACCTTCCAAAATGCATCACTTTGCATTTATCCAGGTTGAACTCGATCTGCCATTTTTCAGCCCAGCTCTGCATACTGTCAACATCTCGCTGAAGCCTGCAATAGCCCTCGATACTATCAACGGCACCTCCAACCTTTGTGTCATCGGCAAACATACTAATCCACCCCTCAACCTCCTCATCCAAGTCACTTATAAAAACTGCAAAGAGCAGAGGCCCAAGAACAGAGCCCTGCGGGATGCCACTCAACACTGACCTCCAGGCAGAATACTTACCATGTACAACCATTCTCTGCCTCCTCTCAGCCAACCAATTCTGAATCCAGACAGCCAAATCACCCTGTATCCCATACCTCCTGACTTTATGAATGAGTCTGCTGTGGGGAACCTTATCAAATGCCTTCCTGAAGTCCGTGTACACCATATCCACTGCTTGACCCTTGTCAACCTGTCTCGTGAACTCCTCAAAGAAGTCAATTAGATTTGTCAGGCATGACCTGCCCCCCTCAAAGCCACGTTGGCTCCCTTTAATCGCGCTATGCTTTTCCAAATACTCATAAATCCTATCCCTCAGAATTCTTTCCAAAACCTTGCTGACCACAGACTTAAGACTGACTGGTCTGTAATTTCGAGGGATTTCCCTATTCCCTTTCCTGAAAAGAGGAACAACATTTGCCTCCCTCCAGTCTTCCGGTACGACTCCCGCGGAGAGTGAGGAAGCAAAGATCTTCACCAGCGGCTTAGCAACCTTCTTTCACGTTTCCTGGAGCAACCTAGGAGAAATCTGGTCTCGCCCTGGGGACTTAACAATCTTAATGTTCGCTAAAATTTCCAGCACATCAACTTGCTCAATCTCGATCTGTTCAAGCCTGTTTTCCTGCTCCTGAAAGTTCTCATTCACAACAAGGTCCCTTTTCTTAGTGAAAACTGAAGCAAAAAACTCATTTAGGGCTTCCTCTATCTGCTCAACTGCTGCCAGTTGTTGGAAAACCCCATCTGGTTCACTTATATCCTTTAGGGGACGAAGCTGCCATCCTTACCTGGTCTGGCTTGCATGCAACTGTAGACCCACAGAAATGTGGCTGACTCTTAACTGTCATCTGGCCAATTAGGGATAAGCAATAAATGCTGGCCTAGCAGTGGTGCCCTCAACCCATGGATGCTTTCAAAAAAGGAGTTGCTTATATTATGAAGTGGAGGTTCACTCCTCCCTCTGATAACTAAAATTGAAACATGAAGAGAGGCTTGCCTTGCCTTATGATCTGTTAAATGAAATGTGAAAATTGGTATCACCTGCTTCTTACCCTTAATCTGTTATAAAAGAGTAGTTCAATTCAATAGTTCCCTGACGCACACAAGTAACAATTTATTTTTCTAACTCTGACCGTGACCAAATTCACTGAACTATTAACAAACCAAACAATTCCCCCTCAACAACTAAATAATGAATAAAACAATATTCCAATGAATACAAATCCCACCTATATAAACGCAAATAAAAAAAAATTAGAACTTCGTCTCTCGAAATTACAACCAGGTCACTACTTTGGCATTTTGTGTCTTCTCTGTTGATCTTCTGTCAAGAACACCTCCATTGAATTCTCTTGTCAGGAATATTAGCTAAGAGTGCCATGTTAGCTTTGTTTAGATGATGCTTTCTCTGAGTGCTGAGAGAGCTGATCTTTTAGCAGATGGCAGTTTGCTCTTTCCCAACTTTCCAAATGCGCTCATCTTGTGTACACTTAATTACATTTCAGTTTCTTAAAACAGAGTTGGTTCTGTGTTGTCAAAACCATTCAATTTAAATTTTGATTGGTTTTTAGTATCTAAGCGCTTGGTTTAAATTAGTTGGTCAAATTCAAACTTGTCTTGATAACAAAACTGCGGCTTGGACTGTTAACGAACCAGCCAATTGATAAAAATGTTACAATTCAGGTACTTTGTGCACCTGCAAACCCACAATCTGCCCTTGACATTTTCTTAAAATCTCCAAACCTAATATAAGCACATCATCTTTTAAAGGCACCCCACATTGCTTTCACCCCTTTTATCTTATAACCATTAATATTTTGCAAACACCAAATTCTGTCTTCCTGCACTCCAATCCACAAATACTGTACCCAACTTCGCAACACCTCCCCATAAGAAAAAAGCACTGTCATTATGAAAAGCTGGTTTCATTTTTTTCTTTTCTAAACCTAAACAGTGGTATTACTAGATCCATATCTCATTAATCCAGAGTACACATCTCACATATACAACATTGAACACTACCATTTCTGTCTTAGAGAAACATTTTTCTTTTAAACCCACGACACAGCATCCACAACAACATTTTTGTGACCTGCAACATGTACAATTTGTAAACTAAATGCTTTGTAACATAAGACTCCAATGAAATAATCTGGTGTTCTTGACTTTAATCCTTCCAGAAATGTCAAAGGATCATGATTCGTATACCCAACCATCTCTGATGTATTGTTTGCCGTGTAGACATTAAGATGCTATAAGACCTATACCAAGTGGTTGAATATCTTTTCTGGTGGATATTGAGTTTCTTTGAAAAATAACCGATTGGCCTTTCAATTCCACAGTCATCCTCCTGCAACAACACTGCTCCAAACCCTATTCCGCTTGCATCAATATTTGGCTTGGCTAAATCTGATGTTTTAGTGGTAGCAGTGGTTAACACTGCTTTGAAATTCTCAAAAGCCTCCTGGCGTTGTTCTATCCACTGAAATTTTGTATTCTTCTTTATCCAATCCCTAAGTTTGGTGCAAATTTCCTGTAGAATCTGCTCAGTCCCAAAAATGTAGCTCTTCTTTCTTTGAGTTGATCATGGAAATTCCTTGATGGCCTTTGTTTTTATCATTCTCAGCGTCATCCATCTGTGTCCAATGTTGTGCCCTTAGAATGTCACTTCTGCCTTCATGAATTCTGATTTTGCCAGGTTTTTGAAAAAGTTTGCTTTCTGTAGTCTTTCAAAGAGCTCTGCCAAATACTTTGTGATCATTCATGAATGGCTTAAGATCACTCAGTCGTCAATATAGATGGCAGAATTAGTCAATCCTGCCACAATACTGTTGTAAGTCTTTGAAAAGTAGCCAGTGCATTCTTCATTTGAAAGGGGATGACTTTAAATTGATACAGCCTGTTTGACGTTTCAAGAGCAGAAACATATTTCATTCTCTCCGACAAAGGTACTTGCCGATTAACCATGAAGTCAATCCAAGATTGTGATGTTAGCATCTTGTCCTACATTTTCCACACAGTCCTCCAGCCTTGGAGTTGGGTATGAGTCAGATTTGGTCACAGCTTTGACTCGGCTATGTGATATCTTCTTGGAGCATCACGTCCACATCCTTCTGAGCCTGTGATGCTTTGAGAAGATTAAACCTGTAGGGGTATTGTTTTATTGGAACACCATTCCCTCTGTAAACCTCATGTGCGATGGTATTAGTCCTCACCATTCTAATTCTCTCTCTGTCCTTATAGCATTTTAACAGGCCTTTCAATTCAGTTCTCCATTCCTGGAACAGAGAGCTCATTATCCTTTCCCATTCTTTAAGGGCTTCTTCATGATTCAATTTATTCTGAGGCACATCAAAATCCAAATCATCTGGATTTGATTCCTCCCTCTGAATGGCAGTAACAAAAACCAGTTTCTCTGGTCCCCTTTCCCTGTCTTAATATTTTTTCAGCATGATCCCATGACATCCCTGACAAATTTTTACCGGATAATTCACCTGACTTAACTGCTTCTCAATCTGATAGGGACCACTAAACCTTGCTTTGAAGGGATCTCCTACCACTGGTAACAGCGCCAATACTTTATTCGCACATAATCGGACTGAGAGATCTGTGAGATTGGACCTGTCAACTTTCCTTTAATTAATTTTAAATGTCCTCTTACTTTGCATCTGAATATCAATTCAAAGGGACTAAACTGAGTCAATTCATTTGGAGTATTTCTCATAGCAAATAATATAAATGGGATACCTTTATCCCAATCATTTGGGTAATCCTGTCAAAAAGCCCTCAGCATGGTCTTTCGAGTCTGATGCTACCTTTCCAATGCTCCTTAAGAGTCAGAATGGTATACACTTGACTTAATGTGCGGATGCCTAAACTATCCATGACCACTTTAACTAATTTGGCAGTGAAACTGAACCCTTGGTCTGACTGAATGTCACTGGGTAGTTAATAATGGGTAAGGAAAGCAAACAACTCCTCCACAATCTGTGATAAGAGATAATGGGAACTGCAGATGCTAGAGAATCCAAGATAATGAAGTGTGGGACTGGATGAACACAGCAGGCCAAGCAGCATCTTGGGAGCACAAAAGCTGATGCTTTGGGCCTAGTTTTTTTTTCTGATGAAGGTTCTAGGCCCGAAACGTCAGCTTTTGTGCTCCCAAGATGCTGCTTGGCCTGCTGTGTTCATCCAGCCCCACACTTTATTATCTTGGATCCTCCACAATCTGTTTTGCGTTGACATTCTGGAATGGAATTGCCTCCTGAAATCTGATAGACACGTCCATTGTGGTTAACAAATACTGGTTCCCACATTTGGTTTTAGGGAGGGGACCTATACAATCAATTATAACCCGCTTGAAAGGTTCTTCAAATGTAGGAATTGGCATCAAAGGCAATAATTTTATTACGGCCTGTGGCTTTCCTGCCATCTGCCATGTATGACAGGTACGGCAAAATTCAGCCCCATGTTTCTGTAATCTCGGCCAATAGAAATGCTTCTGCATCTTCGCCTGAGCCTTCCTTGCTCCTAGATGACCATAACAGGTAATTTGTGTGCTACCCACAATACTTTCTGTTTATATTCTACTGGCAACACAATCTGGCGAACTTCCGCCCATTTCTCCTTTGCACTCACCAGCTAAGGTCTCCTTTTCCACGTTAAGATTTTATTCTTAATGTAATAACGTTCTGGAATACATTTCGATTCCTTTTTGGAGTAGCCTTGGTTAGAAATCCTTTATCACCTCATCTTTTTGTTGTAGCCCATTAATCTTTCAGATCTAAACTCCTCCACGTGATCGTCTATCTGCTTAGGTTTTTCCTTCTACCATTTCATCAAGCAGGGTGTCAGATAACTGGACCTCAACTCATTTATCTTTCTCATTTGTTTTACCTTCTTGTTTTAACTTGTGACTGGGATCTTATCACCACCTCAGTCTGGAAAAAATCCAGGATATTTTCCTTTTAACAACTCAGTTCTCTGGCTTTCTTTTGGCTTCACCACTACAATGGGTATCACTCTCGCCTTTGATCCAGCTATTTCGTTTCCAAGAACAAACTGTAATACCAGAATAGCCACTCTTTATTCACGCCCACTATCACTTACCCAGTCTTGATTGGACTGCCGAGCCTCATCTTACACAGGGGAGCACGAATTTTCTCTCAATTTATTGCGCAGAATATCACTTTCTCAGGCAGCATTTCAGAAGGTATGCAAGTAATTTTATCTTTAACTATTTGAGACCGACCAGCTCCCATTTCTCAAAATTTGCACTTCGTTATGCACTCCACCTGTTCTACCTGAGTATAACTTACCCACAGAAGTAAAGACTTTGAAGAGATTGGGTGCTATCTTACTATTCAGCCTGTGACTAGGCTGTGCACTCTCCTGCAGGTCATTTAGTTCTCAAAAGATTTCTCACTATATCAATTAATCTCACTGGTTTATCCGCTTTTACCACATCCTTTTTCCCAGCACCTCTCTCAAACCACCAGCACTGTGACTATGTCCCACCTTATTGCAGTGAAAACACCTGAATCTTTCACCTCTCTTCCACCTTCTTAGGCTTCATTTTTCACATATGGTAAACTATTCCTGGTGTGATCTACTGTTTGTCATTGAAGGACCCCCCTTTTTACCAATTTCTATCCCTCATGGAATGAAATTGCTGTCGGAAGCTAGATTTCAATTTATGCACGAATGTGTATTCATCTGTCATTTCTGAAGTTCTTCTGGCTGTTTTAACTTTCTAATCGTCAACTTGAGGTCTTACCACTTCTGGAAGTGAGTTTTTAAACTCCAGCAGAATAATCTCTCTAAGATCCTGGTATGTTGTTTCTATCTTTAATGCTCCCACCCATATCTCTCAAAGTTGCTCTGGTTAATTCTCTCAAACTCTATGTAAGTCTTCCCTGGTTCCTTTCTCGTATTTCTGAACTATTGTCTCTACGCTCCGGATACCAATTCATGGGCACTCAAAATAGCCTGTTTTGTTTAAGAGTCTCCTGACACCATTTCTGACAGTGCTGCAAACACCTCACTCGTCCTGCTTCCCAGCTCGGTGTGAATTAACATTTCCCACACAGTCTCTGACCAATTATTTGTGTAGCCAGTTTCTTAGCATAAGTATTTCTTTGAAAACAATTGGAAGCGCTCTTTTAATTTTCATAACTTCACTAACTGCATTATTGAAACAATTGCAGGGGCACTTAAGTTTTATAAATTGTTCTGTGACGGTAAGGCAATAATTAATTGTGCCCAAACTGATTCTCATGATTTTGGAATAGAGCAGATGAATACATTTCTTTAACATTGGAAAAAGACGACACTTGCTTCAAAAGAAAACGATTTTCAGAAAAGCTGTATGTTTGGAGCAGACCTTCAGGTACCTTGGTATTTATTGACTTGTGTAACAGAGCATTAATTATGTAAAATGCATCATGTAGTTCATCGTTACTTATCATTAATTTGATCAGTCTCTGGGGAATGACATCATACAGAGCTAGGCTACTTTGAAAATTCAGCTAAAGTCAGAACTATAATTTGAAGTTTGGAAATGCATGCCATGGCATATTAAAATGTCCAAATTTAAAATACAAAATAAACACGAAAGCCTCAGCAAAAGCGTATTTGCTGGATTTTCAGTCTGTCACGTGTCTGTCCTTTTAAACATCAATCTGCCAAATATAGCTGTACAAGCCACATCAAACATTACTTGCTCACAGTGATTTAATTTTTTTTACTTTATGTAAATATGCAGTAATTACAGTAAACTTGGATTCTGTTAGCATAAGCTAGTATTGTACTCATAGTAAAAGAATGTCTTTACTGTGTGCCATAACTTATTAATTGTTGGAACTATCAAAGGCGTATCAAATTTGCTTTTCTCAGAAAACACCTGCTTCATGTGTACTTTGTGTGACTGAAATCAAAGTGAATCTGAATAGTATTTTAATAAATGCATATTAAAATTATTTGATGCTCTCTTAGGATTGTCTGTATCAAAATAATGTGAAGTGTGTACACTGAAAAGAGGGTATTGGAAAAACAGAGACAAAACTGAATGTTGCACAAATACATAAAGGCATTTCATTTAAAATGATGTTGGTTATTCACAAAGTATGTAAATATTTTCATGGCTTTGGTTTTCCATATTTCACTTATTTAAGTAGACAAATTTATTCAGCATAGTACATACTTTTTATGTACATTTGAAATAAGTGGAGAAATTGGTAATTTTATTTTCAAGGTAATGTGTATAACAAGTTTGTCTGTGTTTGGGAGTTTTACTGGTGAAGAGCATGATTTGCTGGCAACCTGCTCCCAGACTTTGGCTGTCCTCATTGATCTTGTTATATCTAGACGGGACAATGGTTTTTCTTTACTAAACTGTGCTGCCCAAGATGGGAGTTAATGGGTTTTCCAGAGTAAAGCCAATATCATTGACTCTCATTTTGTTGTCATACAAGCATACATCCTCAAAGTTTTGCAAGATATTATGGTGTGATTTTTCATGATTACTTTCCAGTTTTGATGTAAGATTTTCTATTCCATATGGAAAGTAGAGTACTTGTATTTGTGCCCCATGTAAAGAATTGATGCATTATTTGAAGTGCTGTTTCGGATGAAATATGTAATCAAGGCCCACCCCTGTGTGAGCAGGAAAAATCCTTTGGTTCTGTTCAAGGGCAAGTGGGAGTTCTGCAGTTGTCCTAAATGACATTCTTACTACAGTGAACATGAACAAATATCAGATGATGGGATTATTCTGTTAGTTGTGGGATCTTCCTGTGTGTAATTTGGCTGTGGCATTTATTTTTAAGTTACTGTGATTCAGAAAAAATCCGTTGTGTGGAGAACTGTATCAATGCAAATTCATTCAGTAAATCACACGACGGAAAATCTAACCATGTTAAATCTGAATTGTGGGAATAAAATTGAAACTAAACTAGGTATATTTCATGCTGTTCTAAAAAAAACTGTCCAAATGGTTTAGTTTTGTTACTTTTAATTAGCATAATGTTATTCATGAGACCATTATTAAGTGACATGAGCAGATTCAAGTCACCCATTATTTGAGTTTTTTGTTTGTCAGAATGCTGAATCGAGGACTTCCATCCTCCCAGCTTATGTGCAGTTTCTGTTGGTTGGCAGAGGGAACGGCATGGAAAAAGACCCTTTTGTCTAACCGGTCCATGCTGATCATGTTCGCAAACTAAAGTAGTCCCACCTGTCTGTGCTTGACCCATATACCTGCACACCTTTCCTTTTCATGCGCTTAGCCAAACTTCTTTTAGACAATATAACTTTGTCTGCATCCACCACTTTCTCTGGCACTTCATTTCAAACACAGACCCATCTCTTTATATTAAAAAAAAGTTGCCCCTTGTCCTTTTTAAATCCTTCTCCCCTCACCTTGAAAATTTGACCTCTTGATCTGAACACCCCCACCCACTTGCTCGGAGTAACAACCTGAAGGCAGGGAGGGACACAGTCGCTGGGAGGGAAGCTGCTGCTGCTGTTGCTGTGTTAGTGAATCATTCCATCTTTCCAGATTTAAGGATGTCTGTGATACAGAATTGAAATGCACAGGAACAGAAGTGTATGATTTCAAAAGGAATAATTTTTTAAAAATTTGTAAGACACCACCGAGATTTCATTTGCCACGTACAATGTCAAAGGTGTTATGTAACTTTTTGTCTTTTATCTAAGTTGTTCATCATCATTATCAGAACCTTTCGTCATAAAATCAGCTGTCTTGATAACTGAGTTCCTTGGGCAGCACCTGCGATCTTTGATAGCATAATGTGTTTGGAAGTGTTTATTTTGTGACACATTATGATCTCAGATGAAACAATTTATAAAATTATGTGCAGTAATTAAAAGGGAATGATTAATTTGATAGAATAATTTTTATCATGTTACTGATGTAAAGTGAGAAATACTTGAATGGTTTTACAAATCACTATTAAATTGAAAACTGTTTAATCCAACAGGTGCTATGTTTATCCATGTAATTGGTATGTAAAGTAAATGATTACTCTTACAAGTAAAGAGAAAATTAACCGACTAGGTACATCCCTTCTGGTCACTCACACCCTACTATTCTGCTTTAAGATCAGTCTACAGCTGAATTTGTTAAGACTTGCCCATCTGGTAGTCAGCATACTCTTGAGACTTTATATAGTCAGTCTGACAGCAAGCTTGAACACGCTGTTCCCCTGATTCAGTTGTTTTTATCTCCACTCTTTCAGTGCCCTACAGGAGTCATTAAATCAAAACTTCATGCTGATCATTACGCATAGAGAAGCCCAACGGGATTATAGCCTGAACTTTCCAGGCACCAGAACTATACAAGAGGTGAGTTACAGTGGAATTGGAAGGTACAAATAGCTCATTATCACTAATCGAAGCTCTGCTAAAGAGGTTCTAATATTTTGTAATTGTTGTGCAAACTTCTGATTTCTTGTTTTCTTTGCTTGTCTGAAAGTTGCTGTAAGAGATTTACAGTGGCTTTTTTATTTTTCTATATTATTACACATTGTCACAGATTTTTTAGGGAGGGGTCAGAGAACGGAGTATGTGGGTTGTAGTTTCCACATAGTTGTTGTCACCCTCACACTTGTTAGATTCAGCAATTGGCAGTTCCAGGGGTTAGTGCACCTATTATAACCTATATTGTGAAGACAAACAGTACTTTTATTGTCTATCATTCAACATGAGACCTGACTGAGTTTCTCAGAAGAAGGATTGATCCGTTTGTAAAAATGATAGTTTCCAGAAGCTTTCAAAATCATGCGATACTAAATTGCCGTGATCTTTTTAGTCATTATTTTGCTATTTTGAGTACTGCAGGAAAATCAATTAAATTTAAAATTGGATTGTTGCAAATATTATGTGCAAATAGAGACTCTGCTTTGGGATGATAACTGTTAGCCGCAGTAAGATCTTGCATTCCTTTTTGTTCTTCTGAAATGTAAATTCATTTTATCACTTGTTGCAAAATGTCTGTTGATTAAAATATTGTGAAATATTTGATTTAAATGAAATGGGCAGCACATTTTATTTTTGTTTTCTCAACTATGTTTGAAAGAATTGGTCTCGTGCTGTTAAAATTGAGTTGAACTCAAGTATATGGATAGCTCTTTGAGATCTGATGCAGATACTGAGTGATCCATCTCAATTGTAAATTTCTGTGATTCCATCATTTGCAATGGTCTATATTTTAAATGAATAAAGAAGTGTGCCTTAGCAACACTACGGCAATGTAAGGCTATTTTTCAGTACATCAGTAAAATAATGTGAAGACTTTAAATTTCTTCCGGGGTGGGGGGGACCCTTTCTACCAAACTCACATGTCCAAATTGACAGACATAATATTTTGGCCATTCAATCATTTTTGCATAATCTAGCAAGGTCCAATCACCCTGCACAGATTTTGAATCTCATTTACCTGGTTATTGGAAACCGAACTGTTCAGCACCCACATAAAATGTCATTGAATATTTAAAGAGCAATTGCCACACTTTGTGTCCAATTCCTGAATTTGATAAAAGCTTTGGATATTTTCTATCCTGCTAAATATAGCAATTCACATCCTCTTTGGATTGAAGCAGACTTGCTAAAAATGAGAGTTAGTTTTGATAATTTTCATCTTTCCTATTTTTACGCAACGTGTAAAGCAGCCAGCCCATTTTTTTTTAATGTTTTTTATCCCCCGAGCATTTGCAACTGGTGCTGTTGATGCTGTTTGATGCACATTTAAAACAACAAGAAAATAGTCCAGATCTCATTAAGACATCCAACTCCATTTCCAAATAAAATTCACTGCTGTGAACAAGTAAATTTCCTCGACAGAAGGTAACCAGATTTATAGTGCAAATCCTACAGAGGAGTAGCAGTATTTTGCATTCAGGGTTTGGTACTCAATTTATTTTTGTTTGGGTAAATCTAACAAAAACCTTGTGCTTTCCAGCAGGGGAGTCCTTCACCTTTCCATCAAGTGAAACCATAGGAGTTTTTCTGGGAATATCGACAGGCAATTGATTTCCATGAAGAGGGGAATGGAAAGGAGGAAGACAGTGTGTGGATAGTGCATCAGTATAGTTGTAGCAAATGCCAACCTTGGAATAGAAATTTTCCCCTGAATTTTACTGATATTGTTATTTGCCCACACGCATAGTCTCTGACTTACGGTCATGGATATCTGTGTTGACTTGCAAGACTTAAATTCAGTGATTTCAAAATAGATTTTAACAAAGGAGAATGGTGCTGCCATTAAGTCCAACCAGTCTGTGCTAGCCCTTCCGAAAAGCACTTCAGCCAGTTTTTGCTCTTTCCCCAGATTTAAGCAAAATTTTCTTCTTGTATTTTCATTCATTCTCCTTTAAAAGCTTCTGTCCAATCTGTCTAGTACTGTCTTGGAACGTGCATTCCAAACCCACACCTGTTTCTCTTTCTGTATGTCATCTTGGGTTCCTTATTGATTACCATAAGACTGTGATATCTGGATAGTGAACAGTTATCCATTGCACAAAATTATTTTTGTTTTTTCCTATCTAAATCCTTTATTATTTTAAACATTTGCAATGAATCTCTTCTGGGCTTCTCCTAACCTTTTTCTATTGTATCAATCACCAAGTTGGTGATGTAAGTTCTAACTGAGTTGCCAATCTTGTTCCCTTGTTTAAGAAGAGTAGCAAGGATAATCCAGGTAATTACAGACTAGTGAACCTGCCGTCAGTGGTCAGGAAACTGTTGGAAAAGATACTGAGGGATAGGATTTATTTACATGTGGAGGAAAATGGGTTTATTAGCGATAGGCAGCATAGTTTTATGCAGGGAAGGTCATGTCTTAGCAACTTGATGGAATTCTTTGAGGAAGTGGCAAAGTTGATAGACGAGGGAAGGGCTGTAGATATCGTATACATGGGCTTCAGTAAGGAGTTTGATAAGGTTCCCCATGGTAGGCTGATGGAGAAAGTGAAGCCACATGGCGTACAGGGTGTACGAGCTAGATGGATAGAGAAGTGGCTGGGCAACAGGAGACAGCGTGTTGTAGTGGGAGGGAGTTTCTCAAAATGGAGAACTGTGACCAGTGGTGTTCTACAGGGATCTGTGTTGGGACCACTGTTGTTTGTGATATACATAAATGATCTGGAGGAAGGTATAGATGGTCTGATTAGCAAGTTTTCAGATGACACTAAGATAGTTGGAGTAGTAGATAGTCAAGGGGACTGTCGGAGAATGCAGCAGAATAAAGATAAATTGGAGAGTTGGGCAGGGAAATGGCAGCTGGAGTTCAATCCAGGCAAATGCAAGGTGATGTGTTTTGGAAGATCCAATTCAAGAGCGAACTATCTGTTAAATGGAAAAGCCCTGGGGAAAATTGATGCACAGGGAGATCTGGGTGTTTAGGTCCATTTGTACTCTAAAGGTAGCAACGCAGGTTGGCAGAGTGGTCAAGATGGCATACGGCATGCTTTCATTCTTCGGACGGGGTATTGAGTACAAGAGTTGGCAGGTCATGTTACATTTGTATAGGACGTTGGTTCAGCCGCATTTGGAATACTGCGTACAGTTCTGGTCACCACATTACTGAAAGGATGTGGATGCTTTAGAGAGGGTGCAGAGGAAGTTCATCAGGATGTTGCCTGGTATGGAGTGCGCAAGCTATGAAGAGAGTTTGAGGAGATTAGGATTATTTACATTAGAAAGACAGTGATTGAGGGGGGACCTGATTGTGTGGACCTCAATCATGAGAGGCATAGACAGGGTGGATGGCAAGAAGCTTTTTCCTCAGAGTGGGGGACTCAATTACAGGGCTCACGGTTTCAATGTGAGATGGGAAAAGTTTAAGGGAGATATGCGGGGAAAGTTCTTTACACAGAGGGTGGTGGGTGCCTAGAACGCATTGCCAGCGGAGGTGGTAGAGATGGGCCCGATAGCGTCAGTTATGATGTATCTAGGCAGATACATGAATGGGCAGGGAGCAGAGGGATACAGATCCTTGGAAAATAGGCGATAGGTTTAGATAGAGGACCTGGATCTGCGTAGGCTTGGAGGGCCGAAGTGCCTGTTCCTGTGATATAATTTTTTTGTTTTTTGTACTTAGTGCTTTGTTCTTTCCAGATATGCAAACTCTACTAAGCTGGAGTTTAATTCCAAATCTTCAAATCATGATTCTAGTGATATGAAGGAGTTCTGATGATGAACTTACCTACTGAGACCTAACAGGTCTGAGCAGCATTCTGACGCTCATTTGGTGATGTTCGTGAAACTCCAGTCTTACAGATTTTACCAGTTGAACAAAGTAAGCTATTATCACTGTCACAGTGCACCTCTGCGTCTGAATCAATTAAAATACAAGCAGTTGTTCGTGTATTGGTCATGAACAAGTGAAAGGCATTTGTAGAATGGCAATGTTATGCTTCCTTTTTTTTATTATTCATTCATTCATTCATTCATTCATTCATTCATTCATTCATTCATGGAATGTGGATATCACTAGCTGGGCCAGCATTTACAGCCCAACCCCAGCTAACCTTGAGAAGGTGGTGGCAGTGAATTGCTTTCTTGAGCTGCTGCATTTGATTTACTCGAGGTATCTCACTGCAGGTTGCACCAACAGTTTCTGCACACCTGTTCTTTTAATCATTGAAGGTAATTTTGCTAACAAATGAGTAAACCTTCAAAAAATTATAACAATGCTTGTGACAGTTTTATGAATGATTTTGAAGAATGACTTTCCAAAAGTGGCGTAGGTCACTTCACGGCCGAACAAAACACACTTTGGCATCACAAAGCATTTCTAACCTCTGAATTTCAAAATGGCTCCTCCTAATGGTCGGAATCTACATCACAAGGCTTCTACCATAGCTATAGGCATGCCAGATTTGCTATAATCCTTGTTGAATACCTTGCTGTCCATTACCCATGTAGATGGCTGCTTCTGCCCTTTTATAGGGAAATGAGGATTCATGAAAGTTTATACTGTTTAGAGGCTATCAGAGAAAGCAGTTCAGTTCCTTTCATGAGTGAAGCTGTAAATTTCAATGAATAATTTATTAAATCTCACAAATTAAATAAATTAACAAATCCCATTTTTGCAATTCAAAATTCGAGGTTTGAACAGGCCTGTAAGCTTTATCTCCCGGTTTCATGAATATTCTTTCCAGTATGCAGTTTTGAGACAGTTATCAGTTTCCTGATGCAAAAAATGGTCATGATGGATATACCAATCATTGAGGTGAAATGTCTATGAGATGATCCAGTAGCGAGAATCTATATTACACCTACTTACGTATTGCTGTACATAAGTGCAATGGCCTATTTCTTGGGCTGAATTACAAATATATCAGTTTTAATTAATACCTTTTAAGCTATAAAATATATTCAAGGTAATCAGAGTAATGGAACTCTGAAATGATTGCGAAGTTTGGAGGTACATGTGGCTTTGAGAGAGCGTGGTTTTTGCAAAGGTTTGTGAAGAATGTCAAAGAGATGAAGAGACATAGTAGATTCTGGAGCAGTTCCTGAGAGAAGAGACTTAATAATGGAAGGTTATCCCAACAGTGGTGAGAGATATAAAAGAAATCATTTTTGGGAGATTGAAGAATTTATCTTTTAGAGGAGATGGCGGTGATCAGGTAGATTTTGAGGTTTGAAGGAAATGATTGACAATTTAAATAGGCAGGTGGGGTAGGATGGTGATAATGTATGTGGAGAACAATAAAGCAGTTAATTGAAGGTGCTACGATTTGCCATTTTAAATGCACCACCTACTTGAAAAAGTGATTGAGTGTGGTCACAGCCCATTGTACATGCAACATACACATTTCAGGGCAGTTTGTTTCTTTGAAACTCATGTCTTGATTTCATTGACATGCCAAAACAGCTGATTAAAATGGAATCTGTGAACTGGAATTTAGAATAACAAGCTGTAGAGCTGGGTGAACACAGCAGGCCAAGAAGCATCAGAGGAGCAGGAAGGCTGATGTTTTGGGCCTAGACCCTTCTTGGCCTGCTGTGTTTATCCAGCTCTACACCTTGTTATCTCAGATTCTCCAGCATCTGCAGTTCCTACGATCACTGGCATTTAGAATCCTAGTCTTTTCCAGTGCACATGAAAAGACCATTCCTGAGCTAGCTTTCTGAAAAAGGTATTGACACAATCCTATTTTCTCTAAAAACATCAAGAACTATAGATATTGTAAATCAGAAACAAAAGCAGAAATTCCTAGAAAATCTCAGCAGGCCTGGCACTGCCTGTGGAGAGAAATCAGACTTAATGCTCTGAAGGGCCACTTGACCTGAAACATCAACTCTGATTTCTCTCCAAGGTTGCTGACAGACCTGCTGAGGTTTTCCAGCACTTTCTGCTTTAGATCCTGTTTTCTTTATTTTGTTTTTACGTAGCTTTGAATGTGCTTTTAATGTAAGTATATTCCATATTCACTGTGCAAGCTATTGTGGATTCTGTTTCCACTGCTGCTTGTAGTCAGGTTCTTTGTCCTAGCAACCCTCTATACAAAAATTAATATTGAATTAATTAAAAGCCTTTTCATTTTTGACGTCCTTTTGTTTCTTTGTATGATTTGCAATTCACGTTCATTAGAAGCAAATTCTTCAATAATTGGAAAATAGATTTTCATTACTGAACAAAACCCTAGCAGCATTAATTTACTGTACTCCGAGACCTGTTCAGGAATGGAAATGACAACCAGAATATCTTATGGAAAATAAGTTTTTTTTTAAAAAAATGAAGCTGGAGAAAATGGAGAGGTCTGGCAGTACCTCTGGAAAGAAAATCAAAGCTGACATTTTGAATCTGATTATGTTCCTTCTTTGCAACAAAGCTAACTTTGTTCATGTTTATGCAGATGCTGCCAGCCCTCTTGAACCTCTGCAGACCTTTGTTTTTATTTTAGGACTCTAACATTCACAGTACTTTGCTTTTATTTAAGTTGTTTGTTTGACTTTTGAATTCGCTTCAGCTTAGCTTGCTTGGCGACCGCAACAAGAAGTTGTGTTTTTTAACTTAAATCAAGAGATCAGGTCCAGCTGATGATCTCACGTGCAGGGGAAAAGATAGTAATATTCTGTAGGAATCTCTATGTAAGTTGTTCTGCTGTTAACATTAGTGCAGTTGGTACCTTTGGCAGAATGGGTTCAGGACGATTGCTACTATAAATCAGCATCAACCAAGATAACATTCTGTAATTGAGGACAATAAGGTACACTGAGATACTTCAAAGATTTGAGAACATATCAAATCAGTGCATATAGTGATACTTTTAGGGGTGGATTATGACTTTCGAAACAAATTCGTGTCCCTATTCTCACGATCTCTCTATAAGCAGTTTGTACCCCACTTTTTAAGCAGTGGTGACATATTGCCCCAGTCTGTGGATTCTAAGGATTGTAAAACGACTGTTGAAAAGTAAAACCCGAGGTCGGATTTATTTCAAACACTGAGCCATGGGTTGGGATACTTTGCAACACATTCTGCTTGGAAACAAACGAAGAGAGACCAAATCAGAAACCATAGAGAGCTCATTCAATTGGCAACAACTTAAGTACAGAACAGCTGGGGAAATATCACTTTATTCAATGCCCTTGCTTTTAAGATGGTGTCCAAGGCGTGAGTGACCAGTTTGGAATTCCTTTATGGGAGTTAGCCAGCAGTTTAGGAATCATAGTCAGTTTTATTTCTTTTGAATATCTTCTGAGGGATATTGATGAAATTTACTTTCCACCTTCCTGCTTTGAAAAAATAACATACAAACAAGGAAGAGGAGAAGACCATTTGGTGCATGCTAATCCAAGTGTGTTCTCATTGGCATCCTCCTCAACAAATCAATAAATTATACTAATCTATTAGCTTTTTCAGTTACTTTTATGCTTTCAAACTATTCTTTTATAGTTTAGTATAATTTTTATAATGTCAGTGGAGTGGTGGACAGTGTGGAAGAATGTTGCGGGTTGCAGGGAGACCTGGATAAACTGCAGAATTGGGCTGAAAGGTGGCAAATGGAGCTTAACATGGATAAATGTGAGGTGATTCACTTTGGGAGGAAAAATAGGAAGGCAGAATACCGGGTCAATGGAAAGATTCTTGGTAGTGTGGATGTGCAGAGGGATCTTAGTGTCCATGTACATAGATCCCTGAAAGTTGCCACCCAGGTTGATAGTGCTGTTAAGAAGGCTTAGTGTGTTAGGTTTTATTGGTCGATGGATTGAGTTCTGGAGCCGTGATGTCATGCTGCAACTGTACAAAACGCTAGTGCGGCCTCACTTGGAATGTTGCGTGCAGCTCTGGTCACCCCATTCCAGGAAGGATGTGGAAACATTGGACAAGGTGCAGAGGAGACTTACCAGGATGTTGCCTGGTCTGGAGCGCAGGCCCTATGAAGAAGGGCGCTAAGGGACCTGGGTCTGTTCTCATTGGAGAGAAGGGGGCTAAGAGGGGATTTAATAGAGACATACAAGATGATCAGAGGATTAGATAGGGTGGACAGTGAGAGTCTTTTCCCGAGGATGATGACTTCAGCTTGTACAAGGAGGCATAGCTACAAATTGAGGGGTGATAGATTTAAGACAGATGACAGTGGCAGGTTCTTTACTCAGAGAGTGATAAGGGTGTGGAACACCCTGCCTGCCAGTGGAGTTAACTCAGCCACATTCGGGGCATTTAAACAGTCCTTGGATAAGCCTAATCGATGATGGTGGGATAGTGTAGTGGGAGGGGCTTAGATTAGTTCACAGGTCGGTGCAACATCGAGGGCCGAAGGGCCAGTTCTGCCCTGCATTTTTCTACGTGTTAGGATACCTACATGTCTTTGCACCTCCAGAGCACTGCAATCTTTGACCATTCAGGTAATGTGCTTCACTTTTATTCTTTATGGCAAAAAGCTCAGTTTCACATTTTCCCACATTGTTCTGTTTGCCACATGTTGTTCTTCAACTTCAGATTTGTACAAAAAAATATTAAAACCATTGACTTTCAACATGCAATCCATTCAGAAGATTGATTATGTGCAGAGAACTGAAATACAAGCTGTTGGTAGTTTTACACAGGCCATGGGCTTTTTTCCTTTAACTCTGAGTTTTATGGGTTTTGTTGCTGTTCATGGATGTAGCATTGACCCCTTAACTGACTCCTTTCTCAAAATCCTATGTCTAAAGGCCAGCTGTGTACTTGTAGAGCTTGTAGGAGTAATGTGACTGAGTCTCCTCGAATGGTGGAAATTGTGTGAATAGTTAACATCAATACACAACCTAGTATTGCAGATAACTTCGAAGATGGGCTCCAGGCTGTTGGTTAAATGTGAAGCTATTAATGAATCTTTCAGGATAGGGATAACTTGTATTTCTTGTGCGTGTCCTTTTCTGTTGAAGGCATTTATCTCTGAGACAGTTTTATAACACAATAATTACTATCGCAATCTCATTGGCAGGTACATGAGCCATTGATTTCCTGATTTTTAACAACTGAGAAGCTTCTGAAAGGTTACTGCTAAGTCTAGTCAGATGAACACTGTTGCCATCTTTGAGCTGTTTAATGTGTTTTCAAAGCAGGCATTAAATAGGTACATATGAAGGTTGTTTTCGATCCACTCATGACAAACGTCATGTTAGCAAATAGACAAGGACTTTTCTTCTGGCCATTTTGCCTCAGTGAGGTTTGCCTAGTCTTCTGGTGCTTGAATACCAAGCTATCTACAAGGTCTCAGGATTTCAGGAATACTGGCTATACATCCATAGGATGCGAAGTACATTATTGAATGTATTCTGACCTCTAACATGTCCAAGGCAGGAAACCAAGGCTGCTCCTGGCCAACACTATGACTGATATTTTACACAACACCAATGCATAGATTTGAATAATAATGTAATACTGCTGAAGATCTGTTTTCTCGTGTAGTGGTTCCTTCCCTCTCCTCTCTTCAATTTGTGCTGTTTTAGTATATTTATATGTGTGCAGGATACTTAATGGAGAAAAACAGGCTTATACTACCTCCTTTATTCTGTGCCTTTGAATGAGTTATCACTGAAATTGGCCTTCAGAAGATGTAATGGCAGGAAAAGATGCCAGTGATGAACAGTTTGAATTTAACAGACAAAATTTCATTGAAATGTTTTGACTGTTGGGTAATGTACTTCTAACAGAGTTGAGTTCCAATTGCACCTAGCATTATTTTTGCTTTTAACTGAGTACTTTTTGTCCAAGTATGAACGATCCCAGAGTTTGGATGAATTTTCTTTTCAAAATTTTGACCTAATCGCTTTGTATTGCTTACACTATTCACTTCAAACAAGATTAATTTGAAATTTAGTGTGACATTCAGTTCATCTGCACTTGACGGTGGAAATTTTGTTAAATTTGTCATGAAAACTGACATTCCATTGATCTTGTTTCTAGATGTGTTTTTACATTTAGAGTCAAAATTTTTTGAATGCAGTGTGAAATTAGCACAGATTAAAATTATGAATTGGATATTTTGAGAGGTAATAGGATACTTTCAGAGATTACATGTTAGGTTTTTAATAGGATTTTTAATGATAAATGGTTTACTTTATTCATACCTTCTCACAGAGAATTGCATACCCAAGTCAGCACTACATTAATATAAAGGCAACAATACCAAAGGAAGATCTGTGAAATATTAAGTCAGCATTACGTAATTGATACTTGTCAAAAAGGAAATAGCAGTATTGAAATAGTCCTTATAAAGATCTAGTCAGTCTGTTTTTCTCATATTAGTTCTGGTTGTATACATAGTATGAGAACTGTTTGATTTGTGAATAATTGGCAAATTGAAGAAGAAGTCTTAAATTCATTTCTAAATTAAACATGAGCTTTTCTGAAAATGACAGTATTAATAATTTATAATTTGCGGGTTCATAAAATTTTGTTTGCTTTGTTTTTATTACTGTTACTGTAGTGTATAAATATTTAATACAATTATAGTTAACTATTCTGATGGCTTTAATTGTTTCAATTGTATCCCTAGCTATTCTGATTTCTGTGCACATGCTTCAAATTATAATATAAATTATTAACTTGACATATTAAAATTTAGAGAACTTCCATGTATGTAACTAAGCCTTATCTAACAAGATGTTGATTTTCAGTTTTAAAATGCGCAATTTACTTCAAATTAATTTTGCAAAGAATATAATTTGCATTTTGAGGCAGAAAATAAGAAGTACATGATATGTCTGATTTTTATGTAACATTGACTAGTTGTGAATAAATCTGAAATGTTATATAAATACTGTAATTATATTTAAACACATAATGGTGTGGGGGGTAATCTTTATAAGTATCTTAAAAATATAATGCCAGAAATAATTTTGTCAGTGTAACAGTGAACAGTTTTCTTGGAAGTCATTCTCCTGAGCAAATTTATGTAGAAATGTGAACATAAAATAAAAATACTCTGCAGAAGTATAACTTTTAAAGAGGGGCTGAATGACTTTTAAATGCACTTGCCAATTATCTCAAGTGTGCCCCAAGGAAGATTGGCTGTAATTTTTGATTTCTAAAAATGTCCATTCACTGGACTGAAATCAGCTGCATCTTGCCAATAGAAAGCACCAACAGTGGCTGGTCCGCATTCCCTGTTTTTAATGAATCAAATCCATTTTTGTGGAAATTAAGCAGCTTTTCTAACAAAAAACTTAGAGTAACATTCTTTTTGTGAAGAAATGTTATTTAACAATTTTTCTAAAACCATTTAAGATGTTTTTGACATCTGTCTTTGTTTTAGTTTCATTATTATTTGTATTTGAGTAAACTGCATTATAACTCTTTAAAATATAGTGTTCTGGCTTTTTATAAAAACGTGACCTTATTGTTGTAGTTTTCTGCCCTAAGGAGAAGCAACCTGATTCTCTATCTCCACGTATTTTAATACCCTCATTATTATTCTCCTGAGATAGTCATAATGGGAACTGCAGATGCTGGAGAATCCAAGATAACGAAGTGTGGAGCTGGATGAACACAGCAGGCCAAGCAGCATCTCAGGAGCACAAAAGTGTCTAGGCCCGAAACTTTGTGCTCCTGAGATGCTGCGTGGCCTGCTGTGTTCATCCAGCTCCACACTTCGTTATCTTATATTATTCTCCGGTTCTTTTATGATATGTGGGGGGGGGTGGTGTGGATGAAAAGGGTAGCATTTATTACCCATCCCTAATTCCCCTTGAGAATGTGGTGGTGAGCTGCCTTCTTGAATTGCTGCAGTCGAAGAGATGTAGTACACAAACAGTGCTGTATCTAAGTGCATTATAGGAATCTGATCCAATGAAAGTGGGTCATTAATATTATTCCAAGGAATTGCAGTTTCATAGCAGATGTGAGAATTTTCTTGTCTGTCAGAAGGTTGAATTACTTGGAAACTCAACTTCAGAACTTGATGGATGCAGGGTCAAGAAATATTTTTGAGGAGGAGGTAGGTAGATTTTTATGAGACAAAGAGATCAAGTGTTATCAGGACAAGTGGAATTTGCAAGATGATGTGTAATCTTACTGATTGTGAGAGCAGGCTTACATGGCTAAATAGGGTCACTCTGCTCCTAATTAGTTTTTTTTTATAAATTCACTCTCAGGATGTGGGTGTCTCTGGCTAGCCCAGCATTTATTTCCCATTCCTAATTGGCCAGAAGGCAGCTAAGAGTCAACCAAATTGCTGTAGGCCAGATGAGGTGAGGATGGCAGATTTCCTTCCCTAAAGCCCATTAGTGATTCAGATAGGTTTTCTCAAAATCGACCATGGTTTCACGGTCATCATCAGACTGTTAATTCTAAGATTCCATATTGATTTCAAGTTCCACCTTCAACCATGACAGGATTTGAACTCATCCCCAGAACACTTGATGAGTTTATGGATTGATAGTTTAGTGATAATTCCACTAGGCCATTGTCTCCCCTATATGTTTGTTCACTTTGTAAGTCAAGATGGTAAGTGGTTTGGATAGGAATTTTCAGATAGCGGTGTTGCAAAGAACGAAGAAAATTACAGCACAGGAACAGGCCCTTCGGCCCTCCAAGCCTGTGCCGATCCAGATCCCCTTTCATCATCTGCCCGTGTTTTTCTGGATGGTGAAGATAACTGGTTGGGAACCTATTTTCAAAGGAACCTGAGATAATAAGGTGTAGAGCTGGATGAACACAGCAGGCCAAGCAGCATCAGGGAAGCAGGAAGGCTGACGTTTCAGGCCTAGGGGAAGGGTCTAGGCCCGAAATGTCAGCCTTCCTGCTCCTCTGCTGCTTGGCCTGCTGTTTTCATCCAGCTCTTCACCTTGTTATTACAGGAACTGCAGATGCTGGAGAATCTACTATCTTCAAAGGAGCCTTGGTGTTTTGCTGCAACTGCACAATTATTGGAAAACATTCTGACTTTATGGGTGGGAGTCATAGTTCTGGTAGCTGAAGATCATTAAACTCGGCATCTTTCTGGTAAATTGTTTTCAACATTGATGTTTTATTTGCAAATAACCCACAAATTGTTGGATATACTCATCAGGTCAGGCAGCATCTCTAGACGGAAATCAGCGTTAATGTTTCATGTCCAGTGAACCCCTCTCTGTTCTGAAACTGTATTAACTCTGTTTTCTCTCCACAGGTGCTACCTGATCATTTGAGGTTTCCAGCAATTTGTTTTTGATTTTAATTTTCTGTCTGTACAGTTCTTTGGTTTTATATTTCATGTGCCAAGTTTCACCATCTGTCTCTCCCCCCCCCCCTCCCCCCCCCCCCCCCCCCCCGGCCACCTCACTACTAATTACACTTCAAGGTTTTGTATCTGCAAACTTTTGATGTTCTATGTGCCCCAAATCCAGGTTTGTCATGTATTATCACACAGAACAGTTACACCACATTTGATTCCTTAACTCAGTGCAGCCTGGAAGAACAACCACTCATTTTCTGCTTGGGAACTTTGCAGCCTTCTGGACTCAGTTATTTTTCGCCCAGAGTACCTTCTCCCATCTCCTTACCTCTACCCCCACATATCAGGCCCTGTCATCACCTGCACTTCTACTTCAACATTGTCATGCACTAACGGCCCCCATTACCAGTTATTCATTCCTTTGTCTGTCAATCTGGCCACCTTCTCCATCTATTATTTAATCTATCCTCCTCCTCCCACCCCTTCTCTAGCAGATGTATGAACCTTTTCCTGGTTATCAGTTCTACAAAAGGGTCATTGGACCTGAAATGTTAGCTGTACTTTCTCTTTAAGTGTGTGTTAAGAAATGAAAATGGCAGTAAGGACCGAAAGGTTGAATCAGTCTGGGTGGAAATAATAAACAAGGAAAGAAACCCCTTAGTAGGAGTAATTCAAGGCACCCGAACAGTACTTGGGGCATAGTAAAAACCAGGAAATAATGCAGGCTTGTGAGAAAGGCAGAACAGTAATTATGGGTGGTTTAAACATGCATGTTGATTGGATTAATCAGCTTGGCAAAGGTAACCCTGAAGAGATGCTCATAGGGTATATGAGGGATTGTTTCTTTGAGCAACATGTCACGGATTCAACAGAGAACTGGCTACTTTAGATTTGGTATTATCTGACTAGGAAGGATTGATGAATGATCTTGTAGTTAAGGTTCCTCTTGGAAGGAGTTTCCAATTCAGATTGGAAACATGGAGATTGAGTCACATACCAGAGTTCTAGTGTTAGGCAAAGGCCTGAAGAAGGAATTGGCCCAGGCAAACTTGGAAAAAAATATTAAAAGGCAGGATAGTTGAAGAACAGTGCCCAATGCTAGGAGATACTGAATACACTGCAACTAAATTATATTCCTGTGAAAAAGAGATATTGTAAAATTGGGAGAAATCAACTGTGGTTTAACAAGGAAATTGATAATATAAAGGCAAAGACTTGTGCCTATCCTACCAAAAATGTTAGTGGCACTCTGGAGCATGGGGACTGTAAAGGATTACTAAAAATGATATCAGAGGAGCTAAGATGAACTACAAAAGGAAACTAGCAGAAAACATAAGCGCTGATACCAAAAGCTTCCATAAGTACATGAAAAGGAAAAGAAAAGTGAAAGTAAATGTTGGCCCTTTAGAGGATGAAAATGGTGAGGTAATAATGAAAAACACAAATGGCAGAGATACTAAACCAATATTTCTTCTCTCTTTTCATAGTAAAAGATAATTTGTGACACAAAAACTGCAATTACTACTTGCAGAGATAGATGCATTAGTCATGATATTTCGAAAATTGCCCAGATTCTGGAAAGGAACCAGTGGATTGGAAACATGCTAATGTGACACTCTAAAGTAAAAAGTAGGAAATTGTAGATCAGATAGTTTGACCTTTGTTATGGTGAAGTTGCTCGAGTCAATCATAAAGGAAGAGATAATTGAATACTCATAGCTCAATTCATCAGTGTCAGTGCAATTTCGTGAAGGGCAAGTTGTGCCTGACAAACTTGCTGGAGTTCTTTGAGGATGTAACCAGTAGGGTAGATAAAGGAGATCTGGTGGATGTGGTATGTTTGGACTTGCAGAAGGCATTTGACAAGGTGCTGCATAAAACATTGATTCAGAACGTTAGATCGGGGCGGTGGGGGGCAGGTGGTGGGGGAGGGGTTTAAGAGTAAAGGATTGGCTGACTGTCAGAAAGCAAAGGCTGGGAATAAATGGGTTCTTCTCCAGATGATGAACTGTAACTAGTGGAGTGCAGCCATGTTGCGTTCTTGTAACTCAGCTATTTATTATCTACATTGTCTTATCTCTATGAGTAATCAATATCTGGTAAGAAGTTTGAGTAACTCTTCTGTCGTCTTTGTTGCCATGATACTACACAATTAAATAGCCTCTGGGAATCCAGAAGACACATACAAATGTGGGAACCAGTATTGAGCATTATCTAGGGGTTCTTAGGACTCTTGTAAAAGGTTCCTCAAATGCAGGAATGGGTATTAACCGATATCTATTTCAAGCCCACTGACTCCCACAGCTACCTAGACTGCACCTCCACTCACCCACCTTCCTTCAAGAATGTGACCCCCACTCCAAATTCCTCCGCCATGCCAGCTCCGAAGGTGGTGTGTTCCACTCCTGAACATCCCAGACGTCCTCTTATTTCAAGGACCGCAAGATCCCCCATTCAGGAGTTGAAAATGCTCTGGACGACATCTCTTGCATTTCCTGCACCTCTGTCCTCACATCCCGTCCCGCAACAAAAGCAAAGACAGAATCCCCCTTCATCTTGTGTATCACCCACTAACCTCTGGATTCAACATTATCATTCTTTGCCACTTTCGCCACCCGTAATCTGACCCCACACCACATAAATTTCCCTCCCCAACCCTATCTGCCTTCTGTAGGGACCGATGTCTCTGCGATTCCCTTGTCACCTCCACACTGCCCACTAACCACCATACCCCCGCAACCCTGAGCACTTTTCCCTGCAACCACAGGAAGTGCTGCACCTGCCCCTACATCTCCCCCCTCATGCCCATCCAAGGAACGAAAAAACGTTTCACATCAGACAGAGGTTCGCCTGCACATCCGGCAATGTGTTCGATGGATCTGCTCCTCTCGATGTGGCCTCCTCTACGTTGGTGAGACAAAGTGGAGGCTTTGTAGAGCACCTGCACTCTGTTCATGACAAATGACAACACCTTCCAGTCACAAACCATTTCAACTTCCCCTCCCACTCCCTGGATTACATGTCCATCGTGGGCCTCCTCCAGCCGGGAACTGGAGGAGCAGCGCCTTATGTTCTGCCATGGGAGCCGACAACCCGGTGGTCTCTCAGAACATGGAACAGTACAGCACAGGACAGGTCCTTCGGCCCACAGCATTGTGCCAAACTTTTACTCTAAACCTATGGTGTATCTAACCTCCACCCCTACCTTACACTATCATCCATGTGCCTATCTAATAGCCGCTTAAATGCCCCAAATGAGGCCGACTCCACTACCCTCTCCAACAATGCATTCCACACCCCGACCACTTTGAGTAAAGAACCTACCTCTGACATCTCCCCTATATCTACCTCCACTCCCTTTAAAACTATGCCCCCTTATAATAGCTACTTCCACCCTAGGAAAAAGTCTCTGGCTGTCCACTCTATCTTTACCTCTGGTCATTTTGTACACCTCTATCAAGTCACCTCTCATCCCTTGTCGTTCTAAAGGGAAAAACCGGAGCTCCCTCAACCCTTCCTCATAAGATCTTCCCTCCATATCAGGCAACATCCTAGTAAATCTCCTCTGCATCTTTTCCAATGCTTCCACATCCTTCCTGTCACGAGGAGACCAGAACTGGAAGCAGTACTGCAGATGTGGCTGAACCAGGCTTTTGTATAGCTGGAGCATAACTTCATGACTCTTGAACTCAATCCCTGTATTAATGGAAGCTAACACACCATTTGCATTCTTAACGATTCTATCCACCTATGTGGCAGCTTTCAGGGAGCTGTGGACATGAACCCCAAGATCTTTCTGTTAACCCTGTATTCTGCTTGCAAGTTTGTCCTTCCAAAATGAAAGAGCTCTCACTTTTCAGGGTTAAACTCCATCTGCTGCTTCTCAGCCCAGCTCTGCATCCTATCAATGTCCCTTAGTAACCGAGAACGACCCTCTGCAATTTCCACAATGTGACCACCGTCATATCGTTTGCGAACTTACTAATCCACCTTTCCACTCCTTCATCCAAATCATTCACCAAAATCACAAACAGAAGAGGACCCAGAACAGATCCTTGTGGTACACCACTCGTAACTGAGCGCCATGTTGAATATTTTCCATCCACTACCACCTTTTGCCTTCTAAGGGTCAGCCAGTTTTGAATCCAATCTGTCTCATTTCCCCCATTCTATGCCTCCTCACCTTATGCATGGGGAACCTTATCAAACGCATCCCATCAGGCTGGGGGAACTTAACTGTCTTCAAGTTCCTCAAAATTCATAGTATGTCCTCCTCATGAACATCGACCTCCTTTAAACTACCAGCCTGTTTCACACTGTCCTCCTGTACAACTAGGTCCCTCTCAGTTGCAAATACCAAAGAAACGTATTCATTAAAGACCTCTGCTATCTGTTTAGGCTCCATGCACAAATTCCTTTTGCAATCCTTGATTGGCCTGACCCGTACTCTGGTCATTCTCTTATTCCTCACGTACACGTAAAAAGCCTTGGAGTTTTCCATGATCCGATCTGCCAAGGTTTTTTCATGCCCCCTTATCACTCTCCTAAGCCCTTCAGCTCTTTCCTGGATAACTTGTATCCCTCTCGAGCCTTTTTCTGTTGCTTGTTTCCTAATGCTTATATAAGTATCCTCCTTCTTCTTAACCAGTTGTTCATTCTCTTTTGAGAACCAAGGCTCCCTCGACTGCATCTTCCCTGCCTGCTAGAGACAAACATATCGAGTCCACATAGTATGCATTCCTTAAACAATCTCCATATTTCATTAGTACTCTTCCCTGACAGCAAAGTAGACTTTACCAGTTCCAGAACTTCCCCACAACTGGCCTCATCCCATGATCAACCCTCCCTCGCATCCCTACCTCCTTGACCTGACACAATCTGTTCATGCTCACTCCTCCCACCTCACTGACCAATCCCCACCGCTGCCTACCTGCACTCAGTTATCACCATCCCACCTACCTTCCCCAGCCTCACCCCTCCTCTATTTATTTCTGAGCTCCCTTCCCCCTACCCCATTTCTGAAGAAGGGTCCCAACCTGAAATGTCAACTTGCCTGCGCCTCTGATGCTGCTTGGCCTACTGTGCACCTCCAGCTCCGCACTGTTATCTCTGACTCCAGCGTTGACAGTTCTTACCATCTCTATGGGTATTAAAGATGCTGGTTTTATCACTACCCCTGAGGTTTTCCAATTATGTAACATGTGTGACATGTGCAGCAAAATACAACCACATGCTTAAGTAGACCAGGCCAATAAAAACGTTTGTGTTTGAGCTTCTGCTCAAGTTTTCCTTACTCCCAAATAACCACTTACTGGTAACCTTCTCATTACCCACTGGTAATGCAACTTGATGAACTTCTGCCCATTTCTTATCCACCTGAATTTGTGTTGGTCTCCATGTCCTCATCAATACTTCATTTTTAAGACAGTAACATTGTGGAATACACTCAGAATCTTCTGTTGTCTATGCTTTTTGATACAGCTGCTTTCGGTTTTCTTTTTTCCATTGTAATTTATCTCATTTGTCTGATCTAAAAATATCCACTTGGGTCTACATCTGTTCTTGTTTTCTTCCCCAACCATTTGATTAAACACACTTTCTGATAATTGAACTTCAACTTTCTTATCTTTACTCGTTGAATGCTCCTCCTGTTTCACCTTGTGAGTTGTGACCTTGTCACACAGTCAGGAAAAATCCTAGGATATAGTTCCTGTAACACCTCAGTTGTCTGATTTTCAACTGGAGTTTCAACCACAATAAGCATCGCTCACTCCTGCGATCCAGTTAAATCACTACTGAAAATAAACTGTATTTCTGCGACTGAGAGTTTCTCTATTACTTCTCCCACCACTTCACTGCTTCACACCAGACTTCAGACCTTTTTAGCCTGTGGTAAACTATCTTTGAGATCTCCTTTCCTGTTCCCACTGGGGTCACTGCTTTTGGCAAGGGTATGCTTTTGAGATGTTCCAATATTGCAACAGTTAGTGAGTAGTTTATTACTTTAAGTATATTAATAGAGTTATAGCTCAGCCAGTTCTTTTTCATTTTGTCTGTATTTTAACTGTGTAGTGTATGAATGAAGTGTGTTTTACTTCAAGCCTGATAATTTGACCAATCAAATTGCATCTAATGCAATGCCTGGCAGTTGCCTTTGAAATAAGAAAGAGTCATGGTCTTGACTATCTCCTTGACATGTTTTGATGGGGTTGGTCTGGCCCTTAACAAACTGAAAAGAAAATTGCTTCTTATTGGTAAAATAAGAATGTGATGTTAAAGGGAGACTGCTCAGCTTCATGTTGGTAGATGAAATAGGTATGCCTTAACTTGAAGTGACTAGGGTGACAAGGACCTATGACCATGGAAATGGAAATATATTGATGTGAGTTCTACAGGAATGTTGAGCAGTTATAGCATTTATCAGATGACATTTTAATGTTGCAAATCCTGTAAGAAATACTTATCATTTTGTCAATGCAGTTTAAATCGCGTATCAATTTCTTTGCAACATTGCATATGAGAAATTAAAGCCTAATGTACTGTTTGTGTGATGCAGAATTAGAAGGGGAAGAGGTGATTGGACGTAACCACTGCCCATTTAAAAGTCATAAATTCCATTTTCATTCATAGCTTGATTTTATATATAGTTAAATTTAAAGCAGTTTAAGAATCTAATTAGAGTTGTAAGTTGCTTAGACTCTAGGCATTTCTTTGCAGTGTCGGCTGAGATCTGACAGTTGAATTACATTGCCATTATTCGTGTGGACGTGCAAAGTTTCACTGGAAAGGTCAAAATGGAATGATTTTGATATTATATATTAGTATTTTTCTTTTTATTTTGTTTTTCTTATCATCACCCATGCATTTTAAAGTTAAATTTCTTGTAGTATATGATCATCTGAGCTGAGCTATTCTGCAACGAGCAATGCGGTCCTGCCACTGTCGATCATGAATAATGGGGTCATGGGGCAGTTAAACAACTAACCAAAGGAGGAGGCTTCACAAATATCTCTACTCTTAATGATCAAGGAGCCAGGAAAAAATTTAGGCTGAAACGTTTGCAACAGTCTTCAGCTATAGGTGCTGTAACGATGATGTATCTTTGTTTTCTCCTGAGCTCCAGAGCATCTCAGAAGCCAGAGTTCAGCCAGTTTGTTTCATATTGCTGATATCAAGAAGTGCTCAAGGCATTGGATATTGCAAAGACTACATGGACAATAATAACACCCCATGGACAATAATAACACCCCATAAGTAGTACTGAAGATTTGTGCTACAGAACTGACCATACATTGAGCTAAACTGAAAGGGCTCTGGTACAATTCTGGCATCCATGTGATGGGATGGATAATTGCCTCGTGATACTCTGCCTGTCAAGAACAGAATATACTTAATCTGGCCAGTTACCACTCCTTGAACCTAATCTTGGCAAAGTGGTGGAAGGTGTCATTGATTGTGCTGTCAAATAGTACTTGTACGGCAATAATGTACTTGCACGCTCAATTTTGGTCCTGGCAGGCAGCTTGTCAGCTGACCTCCTTATTGCTTGACTAAACATGACCAAAATATTTGAATTTTAAAGGGAAAGTGAGGATGAATAACTTTTACATCAAAGCAGGATTTGAGAGCACAGCATCAAAGAACCCAAGCAAAACTGGAAATCAGGAAAAAATCTCTGCTGTTGGGTTCATACCTAGCATACAGGAAGATTGTTGTGGTTGTTGGAAGCCGATCATAACAGCTCGAGCGCATCACTACACGTGTTCCTCAAAATAGTGTTCTAAGCTCAACTATAATCTTTTTCATCGATATTCTTCCTCCCATCATGAGCTCAGAAGTAGGGCTGTTCTATACTGATTGAACAGTATCCAGAGCCATTTCTCAACTCCTCTGATGTTGTCCATACGCAAAACAATCCAGACAACTTTCAGTTTGCACTGATAAGTGGCATAACATTCATACCACACAATTACCATCTCCCTTTAACATTCAATGGCAGTACCATTGTTGAAGCTGTCATTATCAACATCCTGGCATTACAGTTTATCTAGTTTTGTACTGGTGTTGTGGCATAATGCTAGTGTCTCTATCTCTTTGACAGAAAATCCATATTTTGAGTCATTCCACCTGCTGTGGAGATGTTTGATGGGAAATATTATAATATAAGTGCAGTGGCTAGGCCAGAGGCTGGGAGTTCTGAAGTTCGTAACTCAGATCCTGACTCCTAACTGCCTGCCCAGCATCTACAAGACACAAGGCAGGCAAGTGACGGAATACTGTCCACTTGCCTAAGTCTGCAGCTCCGATGTTATCCAGTAGCCCAGACATCCATGACATTAATGCCTGGTTGACTGGCATTCAGCCTATCCACCTAAACATTCATTCCCATCACCACTGTTGCAGAGAGGCAGTAGTGTGTACCCTCTGAAGGTCCAGCGCAGAAACTCTCAAAGGCTCCTTAGAAAGTACCAAACAAAACTGTGACCTATACCATCTAAATAGATAGTGCAACAACCTTGGAAACATGGAAATATTGCTACCTGCAAGGCACACTGCATCTTAGTGGATACAGTGGAACTATTTTCCCATTGCTGCATTCTTACTGGAATAATAACCTGGAGCTCCCTTCCCAACAGCACTGCTGGATATACCTATAACCAGGTAGTTCAAGAAGTTGGCTCACCTGCTCCACCTTGAGTACAATAAGGGATGGGCAGCAAATTCTGCCTTTGAGAATGATGACCACAGATCATATAAGAATAGAAATTACCTCTTATTTGCAGACTTACAGTCTACTTTTTGAGAACGCCCAAGACTTTAAATTAAAATTTGAGTTATTGCATCATTTGAATTCAAGAATATAGATAATCCTGGCAACAAAGGCTTATAAAAATGTTGGAGCAAAAAGCAAATCAAATTAAATAGACTTTCATTAAGAGCAGTACAGCATAAAATGCAAAGACTGTTTGCCGACTTCCAAGTATATCTGCTGACGCACGCCACTCACTTTAAAAAGCCAATAATCATCATAATACATTGTCCATCATCTTGTGAAAACATCTAATTATTTGATAGTTTGTTTATTATACACTGCATTTTGAAACTGTATTTTAATACCCTCTTGTCGTATGTTTGGTGTGTATTTTTCAGTTCCTGTTTATAGTTGGCAGATTAATGCCACCTTTTGTTATAAGTAAATTGGATTTTAGCTTACATACAAAACACATATAATCGTGAAACACTATTCTCAAAAATCTCAATTTCATGGAATAAAACAAAAATTTAACTTTGTTTCTGTAAACTGTTTCAAAGCATAATTTTCATTGTTCTTTCAAAAAGTGCACTTAACTCAAAGATTAGGATGTTTAATAAAAACAGAAGTTGCTGGAAAAGCTCACCGAGTCAAGCCGCATCTGGTCAGTTGGATCCTTGCTCTCCCCGCCCTGAAACATATCTCCGAAACCCAAAAGCAGCAAAACAGCACTGCCCTAAACCTGGCACAAGGCACAACCTTGACATGCTTCACAATTCCAATCCTGCACAAATGGGCTGCCTGGCAATTTTCATGCTTGCTACTTCGAATTACTTACTGCTCCGATTATAAGCTGTTTATTTCCTGAAGAAATGTCATTATCCTATCAGTAGAAAATGTGAGAGTGAGCCTGTCTTTGATTCCACAAACAATGCCGTTTAGATTCCCATAAATTCTCTGCTTGTAGAAGCATACAGTCATGCAGCATGGAAACAGACCTTTTGGTCCAACTCATCTGCGCCAACCAGACATCCTAATCTGGCCTAGCCCGTTTGGTCCGTTTCCCTCTAACCCTTCTTATTCATGTACCCATCTAGATGCTTTTTAAATGTTGTTACTGTGCTCGCTTCCACCACTGCCTCTGGCAGCTCGTACAGATAAGGTGAATGGCAAGTGTCTTTTCCCCATGATGGGGATTTCAAACTAAGGCCCATGTTTTAAAATGAGAGGAGAAAAATGTATAAAAAGACTTGAGGGCAATTTTTGTTAAACAGGGAGTGGTTTGTGTGTGGATAAGTACATTAATAAAAAGTGTTTGGAGGGATATGGACCAAGCGCAGGCAAATAGGACTAGTTTAGGTTGGGACTATCTTTAGCATGGACAGGTTGGATTGAAGAGCACGGAAATATCCCGATGACTGTGTCAGACCTCTAATTTGTGATAATTGTGTCTTGGGTTATATGCTTTGCTAACGTTATCTGATGCAGTTAGAAACACAAGGATTATGAGATTGTTGATGAACGTTGGTCTGGTCCTTAACAAATTGAAAAGAAAATTGTTCATTTCACTAAAATGCAATCAACAAACACACAGAATTGGACTCCACGTACAAACCCACACAGATCAAAACCGGAATGACGCTACTCACCAGAACGGACCAAACAGTATAACTTCCAAGCAGAATAGAATAACATCGCTTTATCGGAGACTGTTCCGATGATGTTACCTAGCACAGTGACGAAATGTGTGAACAAGAACAAGCCAGCTCAGTGAGCAAGGCACCAACTTCACCCTCAACCCGAGCTACAGATCTTTGTCAAAACTTTGAATACAAGGATTATTGGTATTGTCTATCCTGACTACTGGAAAATACACATTCATGGTTATAGTTAAGAAGAGTTTATTTTTGGCAGACTGATTATAAGCCAGGTCTAGTTCATCTGTACTTTTTTAATCGGGTTCGGTGTACGTATCTTGTTCACTGTGGAACACATTTCTTTATTGTACTTATTTCATCAACCTTGCACGTTGTTTCCCCTTTTAAATATATCAACTGAATGTAACTCATTGGTGATCCTTCTGAAACACTAATGCAATTTTGCTCCTGTGTAAAATGTTGAGTAGTGAGCCATGTATTGTGATAAAGCTTACCTGGTTATTAACCAACCTTAAGTCTCTTTGCCCAGTGTGAATTCTGCTCAACTGTTTACTGTGACTTGAAGAAAAAGGAGACATGGCAAAAAGATATGGTGAATAACAAAGTCAGGCAACATATAGTCTACCAAAAAAGTCCACCACAAACAAACAAGATTGCTTAAAATTCAGAGGAGCGGGGACAAGACTTTGTTACTTGCATATCATAATTTTATACATAATGAAAATAAAACATCCTTGATTTATGGGCGTCTGTTCCTTGATTACTCATGCTGTGCCTCAGATTTTTATTTTGCAGATTGAGCTTTATGGACGGTACTTTCTTGCAGTAATGTTCTTTGAACAACTGACCTAAAATACTCAACGAAAATTGTTATACATGGTAGGATTATCAAGTTCATGGTTCATGTGTTTTAATACAAAAGCTATCATTCCTGAAAAGTAACAATTGAATTCGGGTAAGTGTAACTGGAACACCTGAAGTTAAGTGCACCTAAAGATTCTTGTCCATGTGCATTAAAAAGTTACATGCTTGGTAGATCAGTTAATTTGCAGCATGTGATTGCCAGAACTCCAGGAAAATGGCAGTTTAGATTGGTGCCCATGTTTGCTTAAGAAAATAAGAACAGAGACAAAGCTAGAAGATAGTGATGGCTTCGTGGTATTTTTGCTGGACTATTAATCCTGAGATCCAGATGACATTGTGGGGACCCAGGTTTGAATCCGCCATAGCAGATGGTGAAATTTGAATTCAGTAAATATCTGGAATTAAGACTGTAATGATGACCCTGAATCTGTTGTCGATTGTCAGAAAAATCAGTCTAGTTCACGAATGTCCTTGAGGAGAGAACTGTCTGGCCTACATGTGATTCCAGACCCACAGCTTATTGCCCTCTGGGCAATAAATGCTGCCTGCTCAGTGATGCCCTCATCCCATGAATGAATAAACAAGGTAAAATGAAGACAGCAGGTCTGCTTACTTGGCTGGAGCTGTGGTAGCTGGGAGACTTGCAATAATGTGAACCTGGAGAGGTGTGGAGCCAAATCAGCATAAAAAGAATCAGTAAATCCTAAAGGTGAGGCCAAAAGCAGCCCAGAACAGTATTCATTGTCATAATGATGGTTCGAACTCCAGAAGATTGTTTGGTTTCTGTTTATCTGGGGGTATTTTTGTAGAGAAACATGTTTGCAATTTGGAGCTAAGTGAGTGCTGAAGGAGAGGTTGTTGCACTAGGTAGGCCTGCTATTAGCAGTGCCTAGACCATTGGGTGTTAAGAGAAGCCCCAAGAGATGATGACTTTTGCCATGGAAGAAAGCTAGGTCTAAAAAGAGGCTCTGGGAACATTGACAGTGCAGCTGAGAACTGAATGAAGGAAATCCATAAGCAATATTTGCTTGTTGCAGTTGAAAAAGATTGCAACTCAAGAAAATTCAGTAGTTTGGTGATATTAGCAGTTTGATGAAGCTGAATTTTATGTTAGTAATTAGGTACTTGGGAGCAATCTCAGGAGTCCTGGGGAATTCTGACTTGGGAGAAGAGAACCATCAACCACAATTGAAGAATAAACGGGAAAAATTAAGTATTGTCACCATTACCAAGGAAGTAATATTAGACTGGCCTAACATCCTAGGTTCTGAAAAGAGATAACCGCAGAGATAGTGGATACATAGGTTGCAATTTTCTAATAATGATTGGATCCTGGACAAGTACCAGAAGATTGGAAAACTGCTAACATGACACCCATACTCAAGGGGGCGGGGCAAAAAGAGGTAACTGTAAGCTGATTCGCTCAATATCGATTGCTGGAAAAGTATTGGAATCAATGACGAAGAAAGTAATAGCAGCACATGTGGAAAATCATAATCTGATCAAGCAGAGTCAGCACGTGAAAGGGAAATCGTGACCACCTAATTTATTTGGGTTTTTTGAGGAAGTTTCGAGCAGTGTGGATAGAGGAGAACCCATAGATGTGGTATATTTGGACATGCAGAAAATCTTTGACAAAGTACCACGTAAAATGTTAAGTCATAAGTTAAGAGTCTGTGGTGATGGAGGTAGTACATTGGCACAGATTAAGAATTGATCCATGGGCAGGAAACACCAAGTAAAGATAAGGGGTTCTTTTTCAGATTGGTGTGACCAATGTAGTTCCACAGGGATCAGTGCTGGGTCCACAGTCGTTTATAGTATATATGTTAATGATTTGGAAGAAGTTAGTAAATGTGCTATAGCATTATATGCAGACAATACAAACTTAGGTGAAAAAGCAGGCTGCGAAAGGGATGCAAACAGTTTATAGAGAGATGTTAATAGATTAATTAAGTGGGCAAAAGTTGGTGAATGAAGTATCATGGGAAAATGCAAAGTTGTTCATTTTGAAATGGGGAACGAAAGAACAGAATTTTATTTAAATGGAGGAAACTGCAGAAACCTGCAATTCAAAGGAGCTTGGGGATACTTGCGCATGAAACACAGAAAGCTAGCACATTGATGCGGCAGGTAATCAGGAATACTAACAATGTTGGCCCTTATTTCAAGGAGCATAAGAGTCAACAAATCTGACTACAACTGTACAAGGTGCTGGTGATACCACATCTGGAGTACTGTGAGCAATTTTTTCCCCCTTTAAGGAAAGATGTTATTTCATTGGAGGCAGTTCAGAGGGGTTCACTAAGATAATCCTTGGTATGCAGGGTTTGTTTTACGAGCAAAGTTTGGGACTCTACTCACTGGAGTTTACAAGGAGAGGTGATCTCATTGAAACATACAGGATTCATAAGGGGCTTGACTGATTAAATGTTGAGAGATGTTCCCTCTCATGGGAGAGTCCAGGTCCAGACGGCATAGTGTCAGAATAAAGGGGCCCCAATTTAAGACAGATGACAAGGAATTTCTTTTCTGAGGGCTATGAATTTTTGGAACTACTTAGCATAGAGAGCTGTAGGGGGCTGTGAGTATATTTAAGGCGGAGATAAATAGATTCTTGATCAGTAGGGGAATCAAGGGTTGCAGGGAAAAGGGCAGGAAAGTAGATGGGAGGATCAGCCATGGTCCTATTGAATGGTAGAACAGGTTCAAGGGAATGACAATCTACTCCTGCTCCTGTTTCTTATTATCATATGGACGTGAGCAATCCTTGAGGAATTCCAAATTAGATATGCTTTTGAAGATATTCAGAGGTTAGATTTTCAAATGAGAATAATTTGAATTTCTTACGAGTAAGGTGGAGTTTTAATGAAAATTGGAACCTATGGTGTTACAAATGTCTAGGTGAGATCTGCCTTGGCTACATTGTTGGTTTAAAATACTGTCCTTTGGGTGTTCGACCACAGGTTGTCTGTTAGCTCATATTTACCTTGTTAATCCTGAATGTTAGACTCTAACTTACGTACGTAACAGATATGGTCAAAAATCATTATCTTACTTGCTATATTGCTTTAATCATTATTGTTTATTTGTTTTGTTTAAGGTACTAAAGTAAAGAATTTTTTGGCCTTTCAGTTAAACTCTGAAATCCTACCACTTATTTTCTTACACTTGGCCACGCAAGGTCTGTTCTTTAAAAGATTTTGGTCTTTCAAACGCGATCATAACAGAGATTTGGCTTCTCCGGTACTTTCATAACAAGGCTCACAAAATATGTATTTTAAGTCCACAAATAACTGATTTATTACAATACAAAGGTGGAGGAAACTAGCTATGATATTTTGTGCACTAATGTACTTGGATTAATTTTGAATAAGTTAAAATATGTTTGTGCTAGATTTGGCTTTCATCAAATGTCTTAGTGCCTGTGGAATTAGTTCCAGAAAAGCTATTTGTGCAAATTAGTTGAGGTTCAGATGCCTCTTTTTCATGAACTAAACTGCCAGTAACATGAGGATATCTTGGGTGTTCACACATTTTGCTACTTTGGGTCCACGGTGGCAAACAATCTGTTTCTTGATGCAGACCTTGTTATACTTGGAGATAAAGCAGCTCTCACCTTTTGCCAAGTCCTGAAAGGCACATAGGATAACACCAAGTTGACCCTTAAGCTGAAGCAAGAGAGTTTTAGGGTTTGTTCTCAGCAGTCACCTGTATGGCTGTAAAACTTCTTATTAGGAAGAAGCTGGTCAAAGTCTGTGGCATGTTGTGTGTACTTGCCTGTCAGAAAAAAAGCATCGTAAATTCAGCAAATAGATTTATCTCTTAGTCTTCTGGCTCTCAGTCTCTGAAAACAGATGAAAGTGTATTGTCTGCAATGCAGTGTCGACTCTGGTCCATGTGTGTGATGTCAGGTTGTTGCATACCTAAAGATCATCTGTCTGATGCACTAGCTGGAACAGAAGACGAGTCCAGCAAGCCATGCTTGCAAGCATGATGTGAAGGTCCTGACGTCAACCTTCATACCTGGGAGTCACCAGCTTACAGTACAAGCAAATTGCAGTACATGCAGTGTGCTGATGTGGACTGCCATGATGATGAGTTGCTACAACAGCTTGTCAACATGTGTGCCACCTGAAAGCAACAACCTGCTACATCATTTGGCAGCTTCCTGTTTGGCAGAACCAGCTTCAGAACCATAGAATGACTGCAGCACAAAGATAAGCCATTTGGTCTGTTGTGCCTGTGCCGACTTTCAACAAGAACAACTACATTACTCTGACTCACCTGCCTTTTTGCCTTAGTCCCAGAAGTGTTTTCTCTTCAAATAATTGTCTCGTATTGTTTTTAAGGTCATGATTTAATCGACCTCCACACTTTGGAAGTACAGATCCGAATCATTTATGTATTCAATTTTCCATTAGTAACAATTGTTTAACTGCAGTGACAGTTAGTCTATGTACGAAGATTTATCCATCAGCACGTATCACGTTTTCAGACTCTCGGGTTACTGGACAGAATGAGGCAATTTGATCCATTGTGTGCATGCTAGTCAACAAAAGTCCCATTTTCTGGTGCTTGGCCCTTAGTCTGGATGGTTACGAATCAGTACATTCAATTGGGTTTGTGCAAATGTTTTATTGTATTTCTGGCCAATTTTATTTTCTGTTGATAATTTCATGGTCGGTGTGTCTCGTGAGTGGACTCAAGGTGTTGTTACGTTGTCTCAGATCTTTACCAGTGACGGACTCTGCTTAACTAATTATCATTTCTCTTGTGTAAGAATAGGTTTTGTGCCTGGATTTTCAGGGAGATGAAGGAATTCATGCCTGTCCTTGTATGTACATTGAACTTTATATTAGATGATACTGAACAGTGATCGTGCAGAAACCTGATTTTATCTTCCCACCTCCCCACCGCAATGCTACCCGAACCCCACCGCCTCCATTTCATTTCCTAATTCGGGCCCACTTGAATTCAGTATCCTACCTGTTTTGTAACTTTGGTTGTGATTATTTACCTTAGTGCAGACTGTGATGTAAAGCAAGTTGTCTTGATTTGCAAGCTTCAGTTCCACACAAGTCTGTGCATCCGTGGAAATTAGGAGTTTGAGATGTTATTCTGCATCTTGTATCAGTTATATCTGTTAAACTGAATGTAAAATGGCTCCTATAACATAGTTGGCATCATCAGATGAAATGCTTATCTCCACATCAGCAGTTGCACTGTTTCTTGTACTGCCTTTACCATTACCGAGCAGGCAAGGTCAGATTTTAAATGAACTTTTGTATTGACTATTGAAGCGGGGCAAATCTCTCTCTTTTAATGCAAGGCTACTTTGGTATGTGAAGATAGTTTATAGATGTATATTTAAACCAAAAGGAGAAACTGCTTCAAATCCTTTTAGGTAGAACTTGTTTTAAGGGCATTATTTGTGTATATAAATGGACAGCCATTTCAGAAATATATTAAGTGCACTATTTGAGATTTATGAATATGAAACCAACAGCAACATTTAGTAACAGTTTAAGCCCTTAAACTGGAATATCTTTAATTTTACACATCAATTGGTGTCTGTTTAAAATAACCTGAGCAATTTTATAGTTTATATGTGTGTAACATAATATGTGTGTATATATGTGGAGAATGTGAAGATGAAAAATAATTATGAAATTAATAATGCTTTCGTTGATGGGTGAGACAGTAGCAAATGGGCACAAATTTGAACTAATCACTTAAGATTAAAAAAAGGGTGGCTAGAAAAAAAACATTGTTTATGTAGTGATTAGAATCTGAAGTAATCTGCCACTGATCATTATTGAAGCCAACCCCATTTGGTGTATTTTAAGCACTGGTTGCTTGGAAAGATGAACTTTAATGTTAAAGGATGTAGATGGAAGAGTGAAATAACACTGGTTCATTGGAGTAAGACATGGACTAAATAACCTGTTTAATTATTTATCTCCGCTCAGATCAAAAATTAGTGGCTAATGTAATCTTTCCTTTTGTGATAATAAATGTGATTTCTGAACACCTTTGTAATAGTTTGACTCAACTCATGAATGCATGCATTTATAAATAATGCAAGATAATTTTTGTATCGTTTGTCACCCTTAGGACCATATTCTTGTTTTAGTATTTTCATTTGTTTCTTCATATTCACAGGCTTAAACAGTATAGTTTTAAAAATTAAAATAGTGATAAATGCTTGCGACATTCTGAAGTGCTTAAGTCTATAATGACCAGTTGAAACATTGATCACTGTATATTTAATTGAGGACGCCATATCCTTGTTAATTTTAATTGTGAGTTTTGTTGGCATCTCGTGTTTCATAAGTAAAGGGCATCTCCTCTTGAAAGTCATGGTTCCAATTCTTAGTAAAAACCTCAATGCTAAATGAAGGTAAAGTATTTGCATTCCATTCAACTGAATCTGAAATCTGAGAAATTTAAGTAATTTGTGCTTACTGTTTCACCTGTTGATTAAATCAGCAAATGTTGAGGTTTTTAAAAAAATGTGGATTATTGGGATATGACCATTACTGTAATAATCCTGTTTTGTGATATGCACTTGACAGATTGTAATAGTGCTAATTGAACAGATTAATTCACACTTGCTTCATTCTATTCAGAGAGAATCGGTAGCTTGTTTTGCTTTTGACCAGATGGTACTGATGAACACCTACTGTGCACTTTAAGTGCTTACTAGAATTACAAAGACTGATCTGTGTTGAGCTCAAAATGGTTGAGAAAGCTGCATTGAATAGATTTTGTGCAACTAAATTAATTCTGGTGGACCATTACACATTGAGCTGTCTTTTCAAAGCTCTGAGCTTCTTGTTTGCTCTGCAGCAATGAAAAAGTGAAAGGCAGATTATAGCAAACAGAAATAGAAGTGCTATGAAAAGGAGAAAACGCCTTAAACCCTTTTATATAGAATTTGTTTTAAGTGCATTATTTGTGTATATAAATGGAAAGCCATTTCAGATTTGTTGTAAGTGCACTATTTGAGATTTATGAATATGAACACAACAGCAACGTTTAGTAACAGTTGGTTGTTTATGTCCTTAAACTGGAACGTCTTTAATCTAATTTTAGGTATTGTGTCCATTTGTGTCCATTTAAAATTATTTCTGAGCAATTTTATAGTTCGTATTAACATATAAATACAATAATAAATTTACTTCAAGCTTATTAAATTTAAAATCTACTTTCCTTTAAGTTTTTTGAAAATGCATAAGTTTTAGTGCAAAAGGTGCAATATTGAAGTCTATTATTTCTCCTTCTCCTTCTCCTTTCTCCCCCACCATGAGGGCACCTTCATGAAATTTGCTGAAGCTCCCCCTGTTGGGAAAGTCAGGGATAAACTTCAACTTAGTTTGGCATCTGAACTTGAATTGCCTGGCTGCAAACTTAGTATTGCACTTTTATGATTGGCAATTTTGATCATTCACTCAGAAGACAGTAAACCTTATAATGTAACAAAAGGAAGTTCTAACTTTGGATAAAAGACTGACATTAGCAATCTAACCTCCTCCTGACTTGTGTTCTTTCCAGAGCAATGTTGAGAAGCATATGTTGTTGTACTCTCCACTTGCAGGTGGAGAGTACAGCATCTTGGTGGTCTGGTGGGGTGTGGGTTAGTGCTGCACAATGGGGAAAAAGGAGTTGATTTATATCCCAGAGTTGGTGTTTATGTTTAGTTTCATGAATGCTTATACTTCGATGAATTACATGAAAACACCAAGGCAAGGAATTAAATTTGTCTTCCTGTTCTAAATCCTGTAATCAAGCATTATGGTCACCAGGGTGAAAGGATTTAACATGTGAAATCAGAATATTCTTCCGAGGCTAATTTAAAAATATCGATATTGCTAGAAGCAAGATTTTCCAATGGATAATTTTTTAAATAAACATCTCAGAATTTGTCAGTTTCAGCTCATGCTGCTTTATAACAATGACAGATGTTCATTGTCAAAAAGATGAATATTTTAATTTTATGGCATATTCCAGTTTGTTTAGCCTTAACAAAATTGATAAATGAAATCAATTCCAATTGAACTATGCTATAATTAATCGTAGCTTAGTTAGTTGTCCAACCAGGGCAAGATACATTGCAATAATTGGAAACTATTATGCACATAGAGATTCTGCTAATCCAAATGGCAGTTTAACAGCTTGTGCAGTTGTTTAGTGATAAATACTGCAGAAGCCCAACCTATGTTTTAAATGAATAATGCTAGTCTGATACAGGCTCCTGTACGTGATCGATCTAGAGCAACAAAATAAGGTGATTTGCAAGTACCATCCCACCAAGCATTTAAACATTTTTTTCTGACTGTTTGACCTATTCACATTTAATTTGAGCAACAGCAAGCTCAGAGCAAATGTTTGCAAATTTTGGCAGAAATTATGCTTGGTTGAGTTGCAGATCCGTGACTAGACGGGTCAGACTGAGGATTTTGGTGGGGTTTTTACAGCTGCAGAAAAACCCCATGTGTTCTTAGAATGGCAATCTTTGTTTAGTTTTGACACTGACTTTCTTTTTCATACCCAGCAATGGATTAGGTACAACCAAGATGCGATTCATTTATGTTACCCCATTGCAGCTGTTCAGACATAGGCACAAAAGCTTAAGAACAGCAAGCATGATTCACACAAGAATCTTTGTATGGAGGTCTCCTTGTTTGCTTTGGATGGTTCCTCTTCTGAGCACTGCTTCAGTTATTTGCTGATAGAAGTTGTGTTGTTCTGTTAATTTTGTTATTGACAATACAAATAAGTTTACACGTCTAAAATTAAAAGCTACTGAAAACATATTTTAATAATTTATATTCTTTTATGGAAATTTGAATAGTGTCTAAATTTGTATATTTAATTGTAACCCAGGTTTTGGATTGTCTCATCCCTAATTTCATGCAAATGTGTATTTACTGGATTATAATTTTAAGTTGGTGAAATTGGCCAGAAAAATCAGGCTTTTAGGAAGTTTTATATGGATATAATATTTTGTGGCATTAGCAGGTTCTGAATGTAATTCCATATGACAAAGAGCAATACTTAAGTATATACCTGTATGATGGCCTTCAGCAGGAGGTACCACAAACTACACATTTAGATATGCACTCTTGTCTGAATTGTGAAGAGATTTGTAAGAGGTTTCAGAGAGTATCAACTTACTAATAATGTGACATTAATATTTAGCTACAGTCGACTGCAGAAAATGCTAGGTGATACATTTCCAGAATAAGAATTAGCAAGTATATGTTAAATGGTAACTCTTTGAGCAGAGTAGTTCCACATCAAGGTTTTAGGGATCAGCCGCATAAATCTTTATAAATAGAAGGGTTAGGGTTAAGTTTGACAACAATATATTAGCACAGAATTTTCATAAATAAGGGCATGGTGAAAAAATAGAGCCAAAACGTAATGCTAAACCAACATTTAATTCATTGGTCATGCCGCAGTTTGTTTAATGTATCTCATTTTAGAATGTCACTTTTGGAAGCATTATAAGGCCATGAGGAAGATACTAAAGTGATTTTACTAACTCGCCCAATCAGGGATTAGAGGCTTTATTTATTAGAATAAAAACAGATAAACATTTTTTTTAAGACTTGCATTTATTTTGTGCTTTTTACAACCCAGGCTTTTGAAGTGGAGATATTGTTGTGATGTGGGAAATGAAGCAGACAACTTGCACCTAGTAAACCTCCACAAATAACAAAGTAATGATGAGCATATAATCTGTTTTCGTGATTTTGAGTGATATATGTGGGCCCTGTATCTAAGGAAGGATGTGCTGGCAGTGGAAGGGGTCCAGAGGAGGTTTACAAGAATGATCCCCGGGGATGAAGCGTTTTTCTTATGAGGAGTGGTTGAGGACTCTGTGTCAGTACTCGATGGAGCTTAGAAGGTTGAGGGGGAGAATCTCACTGAAACTTAGAGAATACTGAGAGGCCTGGATCGAGTGGATGTGGAGAAGAAGTTTTCACTTGTAAGAGAGATTAGGACCCAAGGGCACAGCCTCAGATTGAAGGAAAGACCCTTTAAAACTAGATGAGGAATTTTTTTCAGCAAGAGGGAGGTTAACCTGTGGAACTCATTGTAGCCGGAGACTCTGCAGGCGAAGTCATTGAGTGAGTGGATTTAACACAGAACTGGATAAATTCATGATTGGCAAGGGGATCAAGGGTTATGGGGAGAAAGCAGGAAAATGGGGTTGAGAAACATATCAGCCATGATCGAATTGTGGAGTAGACTCGATGGGCCAAATGGCTTAATTCTGCTCCAGTATTTCCTGGCTTCATGTCAGTACTGTATGGATAACTTCCCATATTTCCAAATTGAAAATCATGCTGTGGGAGCTTTGTTACATTGACCTGAAGGAGTAATTATGGTCTCAGCTTAATGTTTCATTTAAAAGGTGACACCTCTAACAATGCACCATTTCCTCAGTACTGTGCTGGAATGTCAAGCACATTTTATTGCGGTGAAGTACTAGTGGAATCTGAATCTTCAAACATCACCTGAGGTACAGCTGAAGGCTAAGAGCATGTTCATTTATACATTCGAAGTTATTAAGGATTTTGATGAAGCACAAAGTGAAAAAAATAATTTAGTCAGTAATTAGAGGATCTAAATTTGGATTAAACAGAAAGGCGCAAGAGGTTACGAGATTTTTTTCTACGTTGTGTGAGGTTATGAGATGCTGTGCCAGGTTTTGTAATGGAATCTGTGTAAGTTTTTTAAAAGATGTAAAGGTGTCTGGGACTACAAAGATCATCTTGAGATTGCAGACCAAATGGTTTCCTTGCAACCTATAACAATGACTATGTCATAAGTTTATGTGAGCACTTTTTATGTATTGTATGTCTTGTAACTATTCGCTGGTAGGACAGTGGCATATTTGTCATGTCAATGAACTAGTAACCCAGTGGTGCACGCTGAGGTTTTGGGGATGTGGGTAAAAATCCCATGTCAGCTGGTGAAATTCAAATTCAGATAGTAATATCTGAAACATAAAGGAAATCTCTGTAATGGTGCCATGAAATTACTCATTAATACCCTTGAGGGAAAGAAATCTGCCTTTCTTACTGGTCTGGTCTACACTTAACTCTCAGCAATGTGGTTGGCACTGAACATCCATCTGAAATAGCCTAGCAAACAACTCAGTTCATAATCAACGAATGTTAGTCAACAAAAAAATTCCTTGAAAGCAGAAATTAAATGTGTCTGTTAAGACATTCAGTAAAAGGCAGAATGTTATAGCTGAACCTCACGTTGACAGCATTAAGTATGCAGTGTTTGCAGATGAGAAGTAGTTCACTTGACCCAACAGGTTTATGTTGAGAATCTAATGTTCCATGCAAATCCCTTTCTACTGAATGCCATCTAACCCTATCAATATATTTTTATATTCATTTCTGCCCAGTGAACTTTCCCTTAAATGTGCTATTTATCTCAGTCACGCTGTAAGATTGGTTCTGCATTCTCATCAATCTCTTGAGTAAAATATGATAAAAGATGTACTACTTACAAACTCTTGGATGTGTATCCTGAATTGATAATTTCTTTTAAAATTGATTTATTTCAATTGATGTGTCTTACAAATATGGATTTGTCCATCTGAAACTTAGAATTGGAATCATCTATTAAATAGAACTGTGCATTGTCGAGAGAAGAGTAGAAACATGAATGCTAACTTAGGAAGCTACATATGAGTAAAAAAGAAAAAATGTTGTGTTTAGCTAATGCAGTCAAATTTTACTGCAAAATGCAATGAAGGAACTTGAATAAGAGCATAATTAATTCAAGAATGAATGTGTTCAAACAAACACATTTTAATACATCAACTAGGACTTCGTATGCACTTTTAAATAACATTTCTGATTTTATTAGTTATGCTAAACAGTGAGGCATAAATTACTCTCCAATTATCTGCTTCTCAAGTAATCAAGGCATTTTACTGCTAAATTTCTTCTCAAGTGGTGGAATATTTTAGAACGTAAATCACAGTAAAATATATTGGCATTTTGTAAAGTCTTCATGATTAGATTTGCTGGCTGAATAAGTTACTACATTTGCCATGGTGAAAACATGTGTAAAATTTCCTGATTTATTTTTTGTATTGACCCATAATTCTTGGACAAACCAAGCTGTTAATTTTATCAGTGTAAAACTCGAGTAGCCTGCTATTTGTGTCATCCAGCAGAGGTCTCCCTGGGCTGAATATTCACAGCCTCTGAACAATGTGAGCAATGACGAGAAATTTGGCCAATTAACAGCAAGGGGAAAAGATGAGATTCTGTACATTGACAATAAAACTCTGATTTTCTGCTTCATGGCTAAATGAGATTCTAGCTTGTGAGTAGCAAGGGGCCTATTTGCATACATATTATTATCTAATCTTACCTTATTTCAGATTGCTGTTTTCCCTAGTACCACTGAGAAGCTAGATGGTAGGAGCAAATTACTGTGGATACTGAAATCTGTATTAAAAACAAAAATGCTGGAAATTACAGCAGGTCAGCTTCGATGAAGAGCCATCTAGACTGGAAATGTTAGTTTTCTCTGTCTGCATGGCTGCTGCCTGACCCATGGAGTCCCAGCCTATTTTTGTTTCCAGAAACTAGATAGTGCGAATTCCCAACATACATCTGAGCAGTACTCTGGTTGTTGCAATCCAGCTGACATCTTTTCTGGGTATCCATCTTGGTCAGCATTTCCCAACCTATTGGGGCATGCTGTATGTGTAGCCCGCATCCTCTGCACAGTCGTTGGCATTGACAAAACATCAGCCTCACCACATTGTCATAGCACATCTTGGGACTAACTTATAATACAGTTCAGCACTTACGTGCTCCACTTGGTATACAGTGCTGCAGCCCGACCACTTTGCATGCAGAGACATGCAACCATCTTGTGCATGTTGGGCCTTAGTTTGCTTTCTTCACACTCACTGACTTTGCATTTACTTTGACACTCTCGGCATTTCTGCCTTGCTTTGTCTTTTGGCAGAGACTAAAAGCCAAGAAGCTTGTTGCTAGCGAGTTTTGAGAAGATTTGTAGCTCAGGTTGAGGTTCTGGATGTGAGTTTGCTCGCTGAGCAGGAAGGTTAGTTTTCAGACGTTTCGTCACCATTCTAGGTAACATCAGTGAGCCTCCGACGAAGCGCTGGTGTTATGTCCCGCTTTCTATTTATCTGTTTAGGTTTCCTTGGGTTCGTGATGTCATTTCCTGTTCTTTTTCTCAGTGGATGGTAGATGGGCTCCAAATCAATGTCTTTGTTGATGGAGTTCCGGTTGGAATGCCATGCTTCTAGGAATTCTCGTGCGTGTCTCTGTTTGGCTTGTCCTAGGATGGATGTGTTGTCCCAATCAAAAGTGGTGTCCTTCCTCATCTGTATGTAAGGATACGAGTGATAGTGGGTCATGTCGTTTTGTGGCTAGTTGATGTTCATGTATTCTGGTGGCTAGCTTTCTGCCTGTTTATCGGATGTAGTGTTTGTCACAGTTCTTGCAAGGTACTTTGTAGATGACGTTCGTTTTATTTGTTGTCTGTATAGGGTCTTTTAAATTCATTAGCTGCTGTTCTAGTGTGTTGGCGGGTTTGGGGGCTACTGTGATGCCAAGGGGTCCGAGTAGTCTGGCAGTCATTTCGGAAATGTCTTTCATGTAGGGGAGAGTGGTTATGGTTTCTGGGCCCGTTTTGTCTGTCTGTTTGTCAAAACAACAAACTGCCATTCCTAGATGTCACAGTAGAGCGAACAGCCAATGGGGAACTTGAAACCAGCGTCTACAGCAAAACAACACATACGGACCAAATACTGAACTACAGGAGCAACCATCCCAACACCCACAAACGAAGCTGCATTAGAACATTATTCAATGAGCCACCACACACTGCAGCACAGAGGAAGTATGCAGAGCAGAGGAAAATCACCTATACAGCGTATTCAAAAAGAATGGGTACCCTATGAACACAGTCCGCCGATTTTCTCAGCAACAAACCCAAACAAACAGACAAAACGGGCCCAGAAACCATAACCACTCTCCCCTACATCAAAGACATTTCCGAAATGACTGCCAGACTACTCGGACCTCTTGGCATCAGGGTAGCCCCCAAACCCGCCAACGCACTAAAACAGCAGCTAATGAACTAAAAAGACCCTATACAGACAACAAGCAAAACGAACGTCATCTACAAAGTACCTTGCAAGAACTGTGACAAACACTACATCCGACAAACAGGCAGAAAGCTAGCCACCAGAATACATGAACATCAAGTAGCCACAAAACGAGATGACCCACTATCACTCGTATCCTTACGTACAAATGAGGAAGAACACCACTTTGATTGGGACAACACATCCATCCTAGGACAAGCCAAACAGAGACATGCACGAGAATTCCTAGAAGCATGGCATTCCAACCGGAACTCCATCAACAAAGACATTGATTTGGAGCCCATCTACCATCCCCTGAGAAAAAGAACAGGAAATGACATCACCAATGCAGGAAATGACATCACCAACCCAAGGAAACCTAAACAGATAAATAGAAAGCGGGACATAACACCAGCACTTCGTCGGAGGCTCACTGATGATGTTACCTAGAATGGTGACGAAACATCTGAAAACTAACCTTCCAGCTCAGCGAGCAAACTCGCATCCAGAAGCTTGTTGCTGTAAGAACTGTGCTATGTCAACGTCACATCTGGAGCATGTGGCAACAGCACATGTGGAAACTCACTGCACGTGCTCTAACCAAATGGCCGTTTCTAAATGGCTAACAGGAGCAATCCTTAGTCCAGTCAAGAGGACTGTAGTCAGGAGCTGGTTTAGCCTCAGTCAGGAAGGGTGATGAGGTGTTCTGAGTAACTGGGTTAAAACAAAGAGGGCAGGAAGGGTTAGTAGTTTGGGAGATACGGTGAGGAGACCAATTCAAGAAATATGCTGCAAACATAGTAACATTGGTAGACCATGAGCCTTAGTGAATGCAATGGTCGAGTATGAGGTAGCAGAGAGAACAATGGTAGCTTTTAACCTTGTAGATTGCAGGGGGTTATTAACCTTGTGGGATTGTGCTTTCCTCTGGACCATCGACAGTGCACTGACCAGGTTGACTGCTTCAGACCAGTCTGGCAGCATTTCAAATGGTGCACAGCTGAGATTTAAATACAATGCCAGCAGTGTGAATGGCATAAGTTCGCACCACTGGCTTAGTGTGAGGTTTTCCTATATTGCAGTAGTGACTTCTTTTTGGGTTAAAGTATTTTTGGACACCTGTCGCCATGAAAAATATTTTCTAAATCACAGTGAGACATCTGTTGGCTCTGTAAGACAGTTTATAAATGTAATTCTTATTTAACAAGCATTCCAGGGAACGAAGTTGGGTGATGAGCAGAAAGTGGGAATGTGAACAGAATGAGTTTCAAAGGAGGATGAGGAGAGATTGAGTAAAGAAGGATGCACGTTCAAGCTGGCATAGGAATGGACTTGGGAGTGGAGGTTTGCCTTGCTCAGTTAGATGAAGGGAGAAAGATCTCTGAAGTAGCTAATTGAATGGTTTCAATCTAAATGTCAAAAGTCAAAAGCTTCTCAGGCTTGTTTGAGTTGAGGGTGGAAGAGTTGGGTAGAGGGATTTGAGAAAACAGTTGTTACATTTGCAGTCCAAAATGATCCTGGATTAGTGAGTATTTTGGGTAGAAGCGAGCAGGACTTTGTGCCCCATCAAGGTTCAGTGTTGAATGGAGAAACCAGTTGCTTGTCTTCTCTGTTGACATGTATGCTTCTTGAATCTGTGGTAGCAGAAATGGAGTCCGTACCAGTGGGTTGGCAAGAATGAGAGACTTAATGATTTTAATGGGCGCCTTGGCATCAGAAGTGGAAGTATTAGAATGTAGTTGAACAGACTGGTAGCTATGGAGTGAATAGAGGACAAGAAGCTATACATTGGAAATTTTGAGAGTGCAGTTGCTTTGCTTTGCTGAGAAAAATAAGTGGGTTCTCATGATGACAGTGGATATCCACGGACAAAGCAAGAAGTGAATTAATGGTAAAGTAAATTAGCGAGTAAATTACTTTAATAGTCCTGTATGCAATGAAAGCAGTGAGGGCATGTAAGTTTAAGAAGTGAAACTTTAAATTTGGATTAGAGAATTTTGCTGGAGAAAGAGATAGTGGAAGAATAGAAGGGTATGAGCCTAGAGGAGAGCAACCATGATCAACGGAAATGGAGGTTGAAGACTCTAAGAATTAGAAGCCACTCCGTACAGGTGGTGTGGGAGGAACACACTGAATATTGTTCTGCCTCACTGCAGTCGTGCACCAGAAATCAAGCCCTGCTATTCCTTGATTAGTACCAGATGTTAACATTTTTTATTGAAAGTGTGTGCAGTCTTTCAATTGACCTAGCTTTCAGACCAATGTTGTTAGAAAGCACACCAAGCCTCTGTACTGAATAAGAATTCCTATTTATTACAAGTAATTCAACAACAGTTATAGGGAAATAGATATAAACCTCTGGCATATAACAACACTTAGTAAAACTCTAATCCCCTCAAACTCATTCTTACACACACGCATATATGCAAAGAGGAAAACTTGATTATTTGCAATATTAGAGCAACGTTGTCTTTCCTTCCCAGTTTTCACGTTGAGATTGTGTTTCTTTTGTTGGTTAGAGCCTTTCTTCAGATATGTTTCTCTGGAGGCTTCCATTAGATTGTAAGAAGTACAGGGTAACAGATTCATTTGGAAAATGTCTCCAATTTACAAATTCAAAAGTCACAGCTCACAGCTGCTGCTGCAGGATAAGTAACTGGTTTTCTTCAGGCTTAAACCAAGTTTTTGACTGCAAAGAACAGGCAGCATCTGGGTAGGATTAAGGCCTGCATTCTTCTTTTTCTCTGTCTCTCTCCAACTTGTGCCAGCTCCAAGTTGCTCAGCCACCCAAGAACGAATCACAGTTGTTGGCAAGCACGAGCTCTGTCACTGGTAACTGTCGGTAGTCCACAGGCCAGTTGACTGCTTGTTGCCAATAAGAGCAGCATCAGTCTATCAGTTGTTTCCAGATCATCTACGATCTGAACTTCAATCTTTGCTTGTTCAAATAATTGTTTGGGTGTTTTGCTGTGGGTATCAGGTTACTTGCTTTCAAAATTGCAGACACTCTTTGAGACAATTTTTTTTTAAAAGAGCACATTCTCATTTAACCCCGTAGGTTTAAAAACACTAAAATAAAAATGTTGTCTTTGCAACATATTTAAGAAAATGTCAATGGCAGTAGAGATTTTTTTAATAAGTGAGGATAAAGCAAATTAACTGACTAGTGTTTCTGCTGTCTCGTTGCTCACACTTACAGTGCCGGCAGGCAAGCAGTAAAAGTTCTAGCTGTCATTGTTGGCACTTAATATCTGACCCATTTTTGAGGCAGAGACTGAGGCTGCATTAATAAGAATAGGTGGAATTATGTGAGTTTGAAACCAACATTATGATGAACGTTATGAAGACGATAAGTCTAGTGCTAAAATTTGTTTCTTAGCACCTTAGACCTCTCCATAAGTGAAATGGTGCAGAAATGTGATAATTACCATACGTACTTGTTTAAAAGTTAATTTTTTGGACTATTTTTAAGGTTAAATTTATAGTGTTGACTATTACATAGATATTACTTTTGAGGGACTGAAATTCAGTGCTACAGGGGGTTTGAGCTCAGCTGAGCTGTCCACAAACTGAGGTTGTTACCTGACTCTGACCTGATGCGTCTTAAACTTAACGTGTCAAATTCTTCCATTTCCCTCTATTTTATCTCATCTACTGTTCTTTTAGTTCTTGAAACTAACATTTTAAGCTTTTATTTCTGATTTTAATACAAATGATCAGACATTTGATTCTCATACAGTCTCACCGATCATTGTAGCCATGTGAAATTGTCAACAGATGCCTGCCCGATTGAATCCTGCATGAAGGAAGGAAGGAATCAGGGATACGGTAATCAGGGTGAATTAAGTGCATTTCGGCTAATCATGTATAGGAAATGACGGTGAGATAAACTTTGTGTCACACTAATTATTACTACTTAGAGTGCTTGTTTGATAATGAACTTAAGAAATCTGTAGCCTAACATTGGTGTGAATTGTACATCAAAACGCATAATAGCACGAAAAAAAATCATTTCCTCATCATACAGGATGATACCTTGACTCTCAAATGTTGATCTGTTATCCATGAAGAACAAGCATTGACTTTTACATAAGATATAAGGAAAATTCCAGATTGGTTGGCCAAAAATAAGGGATCAACTTTTACCTAAGACGGACATTTACTGGAATAGACATGGTAGATGACCACTTTGTAAAAAATGCTTGTCATATTAAAAGTCATTAAAATTACGGTTTTGACCAGTGAAAAATATTAATTTCATTACGGGAGAAAATAAAGCTGCTTGAAGTGAATCTGCTCAACTGAATCCATCGTTCTCTAAATTATTATTGAAGTCAAATGACTTTGCATAAAAATTGCAAATATGTTTTATATTTAAGTAGAAAACTTCAAATGGTAATTGAAAAGCAGAGATACAAGACTGGATAAGTTATGGATTGTTTAACCCTAAGGTTTCTAAGATTTCAGGTTGCTATATGCAGAAAGATGTAACAATTCATTGAATTCACAAAGACTGATTTAACTCTGTGAGGGAGATAATGTAAGGCAGTAGCTTTCTGAAGAACTAGTTTCACTTCCTGCCTCTTAGCTGAAGGCTTACACTGATATGACATGCAACTAATGGTAATGCTTGCTTTATGACATGTGACCTGAATGATGCTTGGCGATAGATCTGTTCTAACTCGCAGGAATGATAGTACTACATAAGTCTGTCATTTTTTTTTACAAGACTTGAGGTTTGAATGAAAACAAAGACTGGAATTGTGTCATGTGTTTGGGGCATGGAGGGATCCTTGAACCATTCGCATTAAGGGATTCACATTTCTCATGATGAGAATTGTAAATTTTTGTCAAGGTGGCTAGTCATCCAATATGAACTAATCCAACGCAAAGCAGTTGACCTGTAAGTCCCAGATTAAGGTGAAAATTGAAGGGATTCTGGGATAGGAGATGGGAGAATGTCTAAATATTGAAGGTGCACTGTTTACTTGTTGCACTAAAAGCTTGAACCACCAAATAAGGTGTACAAATTGGTTTATTTGATTTTAAATGTTAGTATGGGAATTACAGAGGTCCTGATCCAAATTTTCAAATCATCTCTAGCTGTGAGAGGTGCTGGATGCCTGCAGGACAACTAATGTGGTTCCACTTCAGAATAAGGGTGGTGGAGAGAAACTAGGGAACTATTGACTGAGAGTAAAGAGTTCATAGGGTCAGAGGGCATAATCTCGGTGAGGAATCACACATGTAAGAGAGAGATGACGAATTTCTTCCTCTGAGGATTGCAGATCTGTGGAATTCTTTACCGCAGAGGGCTGTTGAGGCTGGACTATTAGTTAAGTTCAAAACTGAGCTAGACAGTTGTGGTGTGTAAGTGAATTAAGGGTTATGAGGAAAAGGCAGCAAAGTGGAATTGGGGATTTCAGATAATTGGAGGATATTAGCTATGAAGACAGATTGGACAAATTTGGTTTGTTTTCGCTTGAACATTGAAGGATGAGGGGTGACCTGATAGAAGTTTACAAAATTATAAGAGGCATGGATTGAATGTATAGTCATAAGCTTTACATCAGGGTGGAAATGTCAGTTATTGGGGGACATGGGTTAGGGGTAGACGGGGGTGGATTTGAGTGAGATATGAGAGACAAGACAAGTTTTTTGCATGGGGGTTGTGGGTGCCTGGGGTGCGCTGTCAGGGGAGGTGGTGGATATGGATATAGTGGTGGCATTTTGAGAGCTATGTTGACAGATAAATGGATAGTCAGGGAATATACAGATACAAACAAAAGGTTTTGGTTTGGAAGAATATCGTGTGTTGGTGCAGTCTTGATGGACCAAGGGACCTGTTCCTGTGCAAGACTGTTCTTTGTTCTTTGTTGAGATCATCCGTGATCACATTGAATGATGGAGCAGACTTGATGGGCTAAATGGCCTACATCTGCTCTTATATCTTATTGTACACAGGCCTTTGAAAGCAGTGGGAGAGGAAGTAAGATTGAGCACCATCAGCAAACACATGGAACTCGTTCCATTCATCAGAATAATGTCACCCCAAAGAACCTGGGCTGTTGTAGGTTGCATTGCAAGAAGACAGATGAGGGAACTGTGCTATATGGTATCTACGTATTCTTTAATGAAGCCTTGACAAGGTTTCACTTGGTAGTATGGTTATTAAAGGTAGATTAAATGGGATTTAGGGAGAAGTTGCCAATTGGATATACAATTGACTTGGCAGTTAGAGACAGATGGTGATGGTGGATCATTACTTTTCAGACTTGTGACCAATGGTGTTCTTCAGTGATTGGTGCTGTGTCTACTATTGTTTGTCATTTATATCCATGATTTGGAGGAGAAAATAGGAAGCATGGTTAGTAAATTTGTGTATGGCAACAAATTTGCTGGTATAATAGACACTGAAAAGGCATCTTGATCAATTGGGTCAATGGGCTGATGAGTGGCAGATGGAGTTTAATTTTGATTAATGCAAGGTGTTGCATTTTGGTAAGACAACCAAGACCAGGACTTGTGCAGTTAATAGTCAGATTCTGGACACTGTTATCAAACAGAGACCTTGGGATTCAGGCACATAGTTCATTGAAAGTTGTGTTATATGTAGATAGAATGGTAAAAAAAAGGCAGTTCAGCATGCTCAGTCATTGCTCAGACCATTGGATATTGGAGTTGGGATTTCACTTTGCAATTGTGCAGGATGTTGGTGAGGACACTTTTGGAGTACTGTACGTAGTTCTGATCACCCTGCTACAGGAAGGATAATATTAAATTGGAAAGGTGCAGAAAGATTTACAGGGATGTCACTGGGACTGAAGAGTTTGAATAATAAGGAAAGGCTGGATAAGCTGGGACTTCTTTCACTGGAGTATAGGAGGTTGAGGGTTGACTTTCTCGATTTATGAAATGATGAGGGCCATAGATAAGGTGAATAACAAAGTTACTTGGGAAATCTCAACCTTTTTTAAAAGTGCTTGGATGAACACTTGAATGATTGTTACGTTCAAGGCTGTGGGCCCAGTGTGGTAAAGTGGGACTGATATATACTGGCATATTTTTGGGTTAAAGGGCCTCTTCTATACTTTGTTCCATGATTTTGCTGTTATTGTCTCTATTCTTATGATCAGTGCTTGTCAATCCAAGCAGTTTATGTTTTCATGGCCATGTCTAATTCTAATATGTGTTCTCTTTCAGTGTTCTCAGTGTTCTCTTTCCCTCTATAGTCAATTTAGAGTCTAGCTGTTTAAGTTCTATAATCTTTGCCTACTCTTAGCTCCAGATTGTACAGACACTATTTAAGAACAAAGAAAATTACAGCACAGGCCTAGGCCCTCCAAGCCTGCACCAACAAGCTGCCCGTCTAAAATGCCCAGCTCTTCTGGGGACCGTATCCCTCTATTCCCATCCTATTCATGTATTTGTCAAGACACGCTTTAAGTGTCATTCTAGTATCTGCTTCCACTACCACCTCCAACAGCGAGTTCAGGCACCCACCCCCCTCTGTGTAAAAACCTGCCTGGCACATTACGTTTAGAACATAGAACAATACCACGCAGAACAGGCCCTTCGGCCCTCGATGTTGCGCTGACCCGTGAACTAATCTAAGCCCCTCCCCCTACACTATCCCATCATTATCCATATGCTTATCCAAGGACTGTTTAAATGCCCCTAATGTGGCTGAGTTAACTACATTGGCAGGCAGGGCGTTCCATGCCCTTATCACTCTGAGTAAAGAACCTGCCTCTGACATCTGTCTTAAATCTATCACCCCTCAATTTGTAGCTATGCTCCCCCGTACAAGCTGAAGTCATCATCCTCGGGAAAAGACTCTCACTGTCAACCCTATCTAATCCTCTGATCATCTTGTATGTCTCTATTAAATCCCCTCTTAGCCTCCTTCTCTGCAATGAGAACAGACACAAGTCCCCTCAGCCTTTCTTCATAGGGCCTGCGCTCCAGACCAGGCAATATCCTGGTAAGTCTCCTCTGCACCTCTTCCAATGTTTCCACATCCTTCCTGTAATGGGGCGACCAGAACTGTACTAAATATTCCAAATGAGCCCGCACTAGCGTTTTGTACAGTTGTAGCATGACATCATTGCTCCTCAACTCAATCCCTCTACCAGTAAAACCTAACACACCATAAATCGTCTTAACAGCACTTTCAACCTGGGTGGCAACAGCACTAAAACCTTGCCCTTTGTACCTTAAACCTATGGCCCCTGGTAACTGACTCTTCCACCCTAGGGAAAGGGTTTCTGACTGTCCACTCTGTCCCTGCCCTTCATAATCTTGTAAACCTCTATCAGGTTGCCCCCCAACCTCCATTGTTCCAGTGAGAACAACCCAAGTTTCTACAACCTCTCCTCATAGCTCGTGCCTGCCTCACCAGGCAACATCCAGGTAAATCTTTTCTGGACCATCTCCAAAGCCACCACATGCTTCTGGTAGTGAGGTGACCAGAATTGAACACAGTATTCCAAATGTCGTGTAACTAAGGTTCTCTAAAGCTGCAGCATTACCTGCCAATTTTTAAAATCAGTGCCTCAGCCGATGAAGGCAAGTGTTCCATATGTCTTGTTGATAACCTTCTCCACCTGTGCCCGCTACTTTCAGTGACCTGTGTACCTGTACACCCAGATCCCTCTGCCTATCAGTACTCTTAAGGGTTCTGCAAATTAATGTATATTTACCATCTGGGTTAGACCTTCCAAAATGCATTACCTCACATTTTTCTGGATTAAACTCTATATGCCAAGTCGCTGCCCGAGTCACCAACCGACCTATATCCAGGTGTATCCTTTGACAGTTCTTACCACTATCTGCAATTCCACCAACCTTTGTGTCATTGGCAAACTTACTAATCAGACCAGTTATATTCTCCAAATCATTTATATATATTATAAACAGCCAAGTTCCCAACACTGATCCCTGAGGAAGACCACTAATCTCACAGATTGTAGGAACTGCTGATCTGGAGAATCTGAGATAACACCTTATAGAGCTAAATGAACACGGCAGGCCAAGCAGCATCTGAGGAGCAGGAAAGCTGACGTTTTGGGTCGAGACCCTTCTTCAGAAATGCGGGAGGGGAAGTGGCTCAGTGGCCAGCACTGCAACCTCACAGCACCAGGGACTCTGGTTCGATTCCAGCCTCGGCGACTGTCTGCGCGGATTTTGCACATTCTCCCCATGTCTGCGTGGGTTTCCTCCAGGTGCTCCGGTTTCCTCCCACAGCCCAAAGATGTGCAGACTAGGTGGATCGACCATGCTAAATTGCCTGTAGTGTTCAGGGGTGTGTGGGTTATAGGTGGATGGGTCTGGGTGGGATGCTTCAAGGGGCGCTGTGGACTTGTTAGGCCGAAGGGTCTGTTTCCACACTGTTGGTAATCTAATCTAAACAAATAGGAGAGGGGCAGGTGGATAGAAGATGGATAAAGAAGATAGGTGGAGAGGAGCTAGACAGGTGACAACCCTCTTCAGAAATGCACCCTTCCACTCCTACCTTCTGTCTTCTCTGACCGAGCCAGTTTTTTAATCCGTCTTGCAAGTGTACCTCTGACCCTGTGTGACTTTACCTTCTGTATCAGCCTGCCGTGAGGAGCCTAGTCAAAGGCTGTACTGAAATCCATGTAGACAACATCCACTGCCCTACCCTCATCAATCATCTTTGTCAGTTACTCAAAAAACTGAACCAAGTTAGTGAGACACGACCTTGCCTTCACAAAGCCATGTTGCCTCTCGCTAATAGGCCCACTGATTTCCAAGTGGGAATAAATCCTGTCTTGAACAATCCTCTTCAATAATTTCCCCACCACTGATGTAAAGCTCACCGGCCTGTATTTAGCTGGATTATCTTTGCCACCCTTCTGAAACAAAGTTACAACATCAGCTATTCGCTAGTCCTCTGCGACCTACCCTGCAGCCATTGAGGATACAAAGATTTCCCTCATTGGCCCCAGCAATTTCCTCCCTTAGCTCTTCCAGTATTCTGGGTGTATCCCTGGGGACTTGTCTACCTTCATGGTTTTTCAAGACCCCCAATACCACCGTCCTTTTGACCTCAAGATGACCCAAGCTATCTGCACACCCTTCCCCAGACTCATCATCCACCACGTCGTCCTCTCTGGTGAATACTGAAGCAAAGTACTCATTTAATATCTGGCTCATTTCCTCTGGCTTTGCATGTAAATTCCCTTCCCTACCCTTGAGTGGGCCAACCCTCTGCTTGGCTACCCTTTTGCTGTTTATTTATGTATAAAAAGCCTTGCGATTTTATTTATCCTGTTGGCAAATGACTTTCCTTGACCCCTTTTAGTCCTCTCTACTCCTTGCTTAAGTTTCTTCTGACTTTCCTTATATTCCTCCCTTCCTTTGTGTTTCCAGCCTCTTGATAAGTGCTTCCTTTTCCTTGTTGATTATGCTCACAATATCTGTCCTTATCCAAGGTTCCCTGAACTTGCCATATTTATTCTTAATCCTTGAAGGAACATACTGGTCCTAAGTTCCCAGCGACTTACATGTGAAAGCCTCCCACATACCATTTGTTGATTTGCCCTCAAAAAGCTGCCTCCAATCTACATTCATCAATTCCTGCCTAATATTGTTGTAATTAGCCTTGCCTCCCCCCTCCAATTTAGCACCTTCACTTGACAACTCCACCTATCTTTATCTTTTAATACCTTAAAGCGTACAGAGTTGTAATCAAGTTTCTCCATCAGAGGCCAATTTCAGGAGTCCATGAAAGTATTTACAAAATGTTATCTGACCTGTAAGTAGAAACAAATGTTGGATAATTTTAAGGAGGTTAGGATGAATATTTGAGTCTCGAAGTTGGGCTTTTATGTATTTAGATGGATAGTTGCCTCAAAAGCTGGGGTGAGGCTGTAGCTTAAATTATTTTAGGAACTCATGGTCCCAGTACCTTTCTAAATTCTCTTTATCACTTTTGATCGCTTTTTGCTTGCTGATTAGAGAGAGAGAGAGGTAGAAGCTATCGAATGTCATGGTTCTTGAAAGGGGTATGATAGAGTCAAAGTCATAGATCCTTTGATTAGCATAAAAATCAAAACATAATTAGAAGTGAACAGTTTTTATTTATAAAAGGATTTCTTTTAAATAAGACCACATTATATTTTATCATTGAGGATTTGCATACAGTTTAAAGTTAACTGAACATAGATCTTTTAACAAATCTAGAAGAGTTGGACTTAATTTGTGCAAGAATATGTTCTCATTTTTAATTCAAGGATGTTTAGGAAATCAGGATTAGAAAGAATTGCCTTTAGTTCTTCTAACAGATGTGTCTTAATTTTTTTGACAGTCTGCCAAATACTAAATTATTGTCCCATGCATTCTTTTAAAATAAGTTATAAAATTATTTGAGATCCAGTGACTTAAACCACTTGAATGTTTCCGTGCTGCTTGCTTCAGAACAAACTGTTTGCGGTTGATTGGAACCATTTCTCCCTTTGTTATTTATTACAAATAAAAAACTTAGAATACCTGATAATCTCCCTTTCAGAGTCATCAATTAACAAGAACATTTTTAAAAGGCAGTAGGGCATATACCAAAAACATTTCTCAAAACATTTATTTCTGCACTTGGAGATTTTCTTAACTTGCATATAACGGATATAAAATCATTATTGCTCAAACAATTAGGAAGGTGTTCAAGTTTCTCCATCAGAGGTCAGTTTCAGGAGTGCATGATTTGTGTATTAATGCTGCTGACCTCTGCTCCCCACCCTGGGTTCTTACCAATGCCTAGTCTTGAACTCTGACAAAAAGCAGAGGTCAGGGGTGTGCATACACAAACCACACATTCCTGAAATTGATCTTCCATGGGAAAACTTGAGTAACCTATGACTGATGGAGTGAGGCACGCGTTCTTATATTTTCATACATCAGTTGAAATCTATCCATTATTTGGTAAAATATTTTGCATACATTTATTTTTCCTGTAAACAGCTTGATGAAATTTAAACTTATTTCTTGATAATTTGCTGATGAGTTGGCACAGAGTGAGCTCAGTGTGTACAAGTTGCAGCTCATGAAATCTGACTTAAATATGAAATATTTAAAATTTTAAATTTTGCAACTTCTAATATATATTTCTGTACAGCAAAATATTCATCAGCCTTGCTGTCTGGAATTTGTATGCTACTCTGATAATATTATAGAATCGATGACATAGAACTGAAAACAGAAAATGTTGAAGAAACTCAGCAAATCTGGCAGCATCTGTGGAGAGAGAAACAGAGTTAACATATCAAGCTTGATATTACTTTTTCAGACATGGCTCTGAAGAGAACCAGCATTTCCTGTTTTTATTTCAGATTTATAGTACTTGCAGTATATTGAACTTAGCTTTTCATGTTGTGAAGGCATCCCAAAGTATTTTATAACCTACAGATTGATTTTGTAATGTATTTTTTGTTTATACAAATGAAAGACTGGATTATTTGTCACAGGAAGAAAACTGAGAAAGAATGTGAAGGCACAGATAAGGGAGTATTATTTGTTTCCTGCTTTAAGTCACTGTGAAAGCTGAAGCTCTATGATGCTGTGGAACTTTGATCGATACAAAATCTGCACTTAGATCTCTGAGTGATGTTTGTATTGAGTGAATTTTTGTGCTACCAGTGGTGCAATGGCTATATCTGCACTTTGTTCAAGTCTCACATATAAAAGTTTGGAAAACTGCACTGGAGACAAATTTTAGAAGATTTCTTTGTATCATTCAAACCTGGATATTTTTGCCAAGAAGTCTTTGACAGCCATGAAGCAGCAGATGGCAAGATAATGTGTTAAGTCATGGCCAAGCCATTTATATAATTCTCCTGAATCTGTGCTGAAAGGCATTACTGTGGTACAAGGTAGCAGCTATAAATCTTTCTGAATCAACACTACTCTTTACCTAGCAGGGAAACACATGTGGCTTTGCAGGTTTTTTTACTCACTGGCAACTGAGAAAAAGATCTACTAGATGCATACTGTTCGATGACAACCCTGATCCACACTGGCAAGCACAAAGAAATGTTCATCTTCATTCCATGTCCTATGAGTACTCAAGTATGACTGGAAATGTGGTAAACATTAAAGCCTTGCCACAAGAGACCTGGTAGGGAAAGGAGTGGTTTGTAATTTGTTAATGAATATTTATGATGACAGAGGGTAAGGGATGAATGTTTGGTTTGAAGTGTAGTATAAGTTAGCAGCTACCAAAAGGATAGCTGATTACATCATTTGGGAGGAGATGATTCCTCGTAGTAATGTAGGTAAGGAATTTGGAGGCCTCAGGCTAATGCTGTGGTGACGTGTTCAAATCCCATTTTTGTGGCAGTTGGAGAAGTTTAAATTCAGTTTATAAAAGTTTGGAATTGAAAGCTGGTTTCAGTTGTTAGTGACCATGACACTTGCTGTTAATTTTCCATAAAAACCCCATCTGTTTCGTTAATATACTTTAGGGAAGAAAATCTACCATCCTTAACTGGTTTGGTCTATATGTGACTTGAGTCCATATTAATGTGGTTGACTTTAAAATACCCTGGCGAGCCACTCAGTTGAAGAATAATTGGGGATGGACAACAGATGCTGGCCTTTTCAATGCTGCCCATTTTCTATGAAACCATTTCAAGAATTCACAAAGTGACTTCAGGTCAGGTGACACTTGGAGCATACATGTACTTTCTCTAAGACAATGGGATCTGATCCTGCTCAGTGTGAAGTGTTTACAGCTGAATAAACATTGCTGGTTACCAAGGCTTACTCCATCTTTTTAAGCACCAATAATCACTGTCCAAGATGGGAAAATGTATTGTCAACAAAAACAGAACTCGCTAGAGAAACTCAGCTGGCCTGGCAGTATCTGTGGAGAGAAAGTGGAGTTAATATTTTGAGTCTAGTGACTCTCAATCAGAACTGATAGCAGCTAGAAAAATGTGGTATATAGGTGAAGATGAGGAGGCCAGGCAGGAGGTAGCTGATAGGTGGAGATGGAGCCGAGAGAGAGAGAGATGAAAGAGGTAGGCACCCAAGGGGATTATTGAGCATAAATGATAATAGCAGAGAAACTAAAGAATAGGACAGAATAGCTAGGCTATGCTGTAAACAATGCATGTAATGTAATGAAATGGTAGACTCATAATAAGTTGCAAAAACAGAAATTGCTGGAAAATCTCAGCAGGTCTAGCAACATCTGTGGAGAGAAATCGGTTTGTTTTCTTCAGGACTGATGGTAGCAAGGAACAGGTTGGTATTTATGCTGAAGGTGGGGTGGTAGAGGGAGGATTAAACGATAGGTCAAGAGAGAGCCCAAAGAGAGAGAAAACAGTTAGATAGAGAAAGGAGTGGATAAAGGTCAGCCCAAGAGAATGAATAACTGCTAATAGGAACTATAAGAATGGGTTGGCTGTGTTGAAACAACCTGTGTCATGACGGGACCAGGGTGCTGGGGTGGATTCACATTTTCAGTTTGCGAGCAGCAGCTGTCTTATCATCTCTTTGGACACGCAATCCCTATATTAGTCCTTTATCCTAGCTAGTATTGGTTCTGATACAGAGTCACTCAAAATATTAACTTTGTTTTCTTATGACATATGCTGCCCGACCTGCTGAGTTTCTCCAGCAATTTATGTTGTTTCAGATCTCCAGCATCTGTAGTGCTTCATTTTATTTTATTGCTGTGTATTACCATGCTAGTTTCAGGCAATTTTTATTTAAAATATCTCCTAAAGAAAGCTAAGAATCTTTTAATAAATTAAAAGGACATTTTAAATTAAAGTAATAGACACATTACTACTCGTGCCTTATTGATGAACTGTTACAGAAGCTGTATGAGAATAAATTTTGCGTGATTTTTCTTCAGTTGAAATTTTCAAACTAAAAGGGGTAGGAACATGCCACAGGGCAAGGGTTATAGAAGGGGGAAGGGCAATTATAATGCGATTTAGGCAAGACTTAGGAGGCATAGAATGGGGTAGCAAAATGCAGGGGATGGGGACAATCGAAATGTGGAGCTGGTTTAAGGAACAGATATTGCGTGTCCTTGATAGGTATGTCCCTGTCAGGCAGGGAGGAAGTGATAAGGTAAGGGAACCGTGGTTTACTAAAGAAATTGTATCTCTTGTTAAGTGCAAGAGGGAGGCTTATGTGACGATGAGACGAGATGGTTCAGATGAGGCGATGGAGAATTACAGATTACATAGGAAGGGTTTAAAGAGAGAGTTAAGAGCAAGGAGGGGATATGAGCAGACATTGGCAGGTAGAATAAAGGAGAACCCTAAAGCTTTCTATAGGTATGTGAGGAATTAAAGAGATGACTAGGGTAGGAATAGGGCCAGTCAAAGACAGAAGTGGGAAGTTGTGTGTGGGCCCTGTGGAGATCGGAGAGGTGCTAAATGATTATTTCTCATCTGTTTTCACTGAGGAGCAGGAGAACATTGTAGAGGAGACGACTGAGTTACGGGCTACTTGAATTGAAACGATTGGGGTTAGTAAGGAGAAGGTGTTATCAATTCTAGAAGATGTGAAGGTAGATAAATCCCCTGGGCTGGATGGGATTTTCAGAGGATTCTCTGGGAAGCGAGGGAGGTGGTGGCGGAGCCTTTGGCCTTGATCTTTGAGTCCTCATTGTCGACCGGTTTAGTACCAGAGGACTGGAGGATTGCAAATGTTGTGCCCTTGTTAAAGAATGGCAGTAAAGATGACCCAGGTAATTATAGACCTGTGAGCCTTACGTCTGTTGTAGGAAAAGTTTTGAAAAGGATTATAAGAGATAGGATTTCTAATCATCTAGCAAGCAACAATTTGATTGGAGATAGTCAACATGGATTCATCAAGTGCCTCACAAACCTCATTGAGTTTTTAGAAAAGGTGACCAAGCATATGGATGAGGGTAGGGCAGTTGACGTGGTGTACATGGTCTTCAGTGTAAAGCCTTTGATAAGGTTCCACATGGTAGGCTATTGGAGAAATTACAGAGGCACGGGATTGAGGGACATTTAGCAGTTTGGATTAGGAGAAACTGGCTTTCTGTAAGAAGGCAACAAGTGGTAGTCGATGGAAAATATTCAGCCTGGAGTCTGGTTACTATTGGTGTGCCACAGGGATCTGTTTTGGGACCACTGTTGTTTGTCATTTTTATAATGACTCGGATGCAGGCATTGGTGAATGGGTTAGTAAGTTTGCAGATGACACTAAAGTTGGTGGAGTGGAGGACAGTGTGGAAGAATGTTGCAGGTTGCAGGGAGACTTGGATAAACTGCAGAATTGGGCTGAAAGGTGGCCAGTGGAGTTCAATATGGATAAATGAGGTGATTCGCTTTGGGAAGAATATTAGGAAGGCAGAATACTGGGTCAATGGAAAGATTCTTGGTAGTGTGGATGTGCAGAGCTCTCTTGGTGTCAGTGTACACAGATCCCAGAAAGTTGCCACCCAGGTTGATAGTGCTGTTAGAAAGGCTTCGTGTGTTAGGTTTTACTGGTAGAGGGATTGAGTTCTGGAGCAGTGATGTCATGCTGCAACTGTACAAAACGCTAGTGCGGCCTCACTTGGAATATTGTGTGCAGCTTTGGTCGCCCCCATTACAGGAAGGATGTGGAAACATTGGAAAAGGTGCAGAGGAGACTTACCAGGATGTTGCCTGGTCTGGAGCTCAGTCCCTATGAAGAAAGGCTGAGGGACCTGGGTCTGTTCTCATTGGAGAGAAGGAGGCTAAGAGGGGATTTAATAGAGACATACAAGATGATCAGAGGATTAGATAGGGTGAACAGTGAGAGTCTTTTCCCGAGGATGATGACTTCAGCTTGTACAAGGAGGCATAGCTACAAATTGAGGGGTGATAGATTTAAGACAGATGTCAGAGGCAGGTTCTTTACTCAGAGTGGTAAGGGCATGGAACGCCCTGCCGGCCAATGTAGTTAACTCAGCCACATTAGGGGCATTTAAACAGTCCTTGGATAAGCATATGGATAATGATGGGATAGTGTAGGGGGAGGGGCTTAGATTAGTTCACGGGTCAGCGCAGCATCGCGGGCCGAAGGGCCTGTTCTGCACTGTATTGCTATATGTTCTATGTTCTATCAGTTCTAAATATACATATAGTTACATTCTTGCAGTAAATATACAAAAGGTGAATTAATATGATTTCTTTTCAACGTAAGGACATCAGCTTCTTCCAAAAGTATGGCTGACCTTGTGTGATGTAGGACCCTACCTACAGGTTCCAATCCAAACCACTCTCAGTTCTGACTTTGAAATTTATAACCATTTCATCAGTATTGGTGAGACAAAATCCTGAAATAACTTAAACCAGTTTCTGCTGCCCTTGCTGTTTCTTGATGTCACATCATTCTCCAATCTGAGATCTACGCTTAATCTTGTACTGATCCCACCTTGAATCATTTGTGCAACTTGATCTCTTTTTCCACCTTGTCCTGATGAAACTTCAAATGCCCTTGAATATTCAGTTCCCCCATGTTTTTGTAGTGACAATTGTATCCTAATCCTCAACCTCACCTTGTGTCCTCCAATCATTTTGTTGCAAAAGCTGTGTGCATTCATGTAGTTGCCTTTAACTTTGTATTTTTGACATAATTCTTCATTCAAGGCATTCTCAATGCTCAGGTTTATTTCTCCTCTTTTCTGGCCTCCCTTGAAACTTTTCCTTTTACCATCTCAAATCCCTTCCCTTGAGTTTGTGGTGGTGAGCTGACTTCTTGAACTGCTACAGTCCATATGCTGAAGGCAGGACTTCATCTCCATGTGGACTATGCGATGGTCACGCTTACTGATCCGCTGTAGACAGATGGGTCTGCAGCAGGTAAGTTAGTGAGGATGAGCTTGAATATGTTTTTTCCTCTCGATTCCTTCACCATCTGCCACAGACCCAGTCCAGCAGCTATATCTTTAAGACCCAATCATCGCGATCAGGAATGCTGTTGTCGAGCTGCTGTTGGTGGTGGATATTGAAGTTCCATTGCAGAGTATGTTTTGTGGAATTGCCACCATCAGTGCTTCTTCCAAGTGTTGCTAAACATGGAATTGTGATTCATCAGCCAAGGGAGGACAGTACATGGCCATCAGCAAGAAGTTTTCTTGCCCATTTTTGACCTGATACCATGAATCTTCATGGTGTCTAGAGTCAATGTTGAGGATTCCTGGGGCACCTCCCTCCTAATTGTATACCACTATGCTACCACCTCTGAGTCTGTCCCAGAGGTAGGACAGGATGTGTCCAGGGCAGGTGATGATGGTGGCTGGGACATGTTATGATTCCGTGAATATGACAGTGTCAGGCTGTTGTTTGACTTGTCTGTGGGACTGATGTACCAGTTTTGGCACTTGGCCTGAGATATTAAGGAGAACTCTGCAGTGTCGCACAGGAGACTTCTACTGCATTCCAAAGGTACACAAAGGAAATATCTGGCAGTTCCGTCTACCAAACAATGGGACCCTGTGCAAGAATGTCTCTGATATGCCAAAGGCATCTTGAAACCCACTGCAGAAGGAATCCCAGATTCTGTCACAACACCACAGATTTCTTACAGAAACTCAGCACCCACAGACCAGTCAAAACAGGAACACTCTTCGTCACAATAGACATTTGGGCACTCTACACCAGCATACCCTACTCAGTAGCAATGCCATTGTTGTAGGATATGCATGAGATGAGAGTGCATAGGATACTCTGAATGTCTGGATCAAAGGTCTTAATCAGTCTTGAAGCAAGAAAGGACTGCAAGTGCTGGAAACCAATGTCAATAGATGTAAATCGAGAAAAGGACAGGAGGGCAGACAGTATCCGAAGAGCAGGAAGTCAACATTTCGGGCCGAAACCCTTCGTCAGGACTGGGGAAGGAGAGGGGAGCCCACAAGTAAATAGAGGGCCTCCACTGTCAGTGTGAGGCTGAATGTAAACTGAAGGAACAACATCTGATACTTTGCCCTGGGACCTTACAGACCAATGGCCTCAACAATGACTTCACCAGCTTCAAAATCCCTCCACCCCCAGCCTTATCCCTTGATCAGCCCTTCCCTCCCCCCCGCCCACACTCATTTCCCTGACCTGACGTGACCTAACCGAACCTAACCTGTCCATCTTCCTACTCCCCTATCTGCTCCATCCTTTCCACTGACCAATCACAATAACCCCATACTTGCATTCACCAATCACCATTCACCTACTTGCCCCAAGCCCCACAACCCTCCCTCTATTCGTGCGGCTTCCTCTCTTCCCCCACACTCCCCCGCCGATTCCCAGAACTAAGACTTTCACCCTAAAACCTTGACTTTCCAGCTCCTCAGATACTGTCTGACCTGTTGTTCTTCTCCAGCTTCATACCTATTGACTTTGTCTTGATCAGTGCGTTCAGTTGACAGTTGTGTTCTTTGGTTGGATCGGTAGGTAGTTGTCTGTAGTGTCCCTGGTTGTTCAGTTGTTGGTATGCTACTTTGTAGTAGTCTGTTCTCTTCTGTATAACAGTGTTTGTTGGTTTGATGACAATGTTGCGATTGGTCTTGAGAGCATGAACGACTTTGCATTGTGCTTGGGTGGTGATCTGCGCTATCTTGTGCGCCCGCCTGAAGAATCTGGTGGTCATGATCTCCTGACGCTTGAGCATACGTGTTGAGCCTAGGGCAGCGGCCTTTCTTCAACAGCCTCAGTACTAAACAGCCATGGAGACTAAGTTTGCACCTTGACATGCTAACGTTTTCATCCACAAATTCGAGCAAGTCGTCTTTGCTGCGCAGGACATCTGAACAATGCTATATATCAGATACATTGGTAACATTTTTCTTTAGACGCCTGGCAAGGAATCACTGAAACAACAGCAATATGTGTCATACCATCATCAGACTTACCATGGACCACTTTTCAGCATCAGTCTCGTTCTTGGACACATGCATCTCCATCAGGGGTGGACACTTCAGTACCTCAATGTACCGCACGCCCATGGATAACCTCACAATGCTGCACTTCTCTAACTTCTACCCTAATCGTGTTAAAGAAGCCATCGCCTACAGAGATTCTGCTCAGATGAGGAAGAATGCGATGGACACCTAAACAGTTTGAAGGGCACCCTCAGAATAACAGAATGTGATACTCAACTCATCATTCACAAGTTCAGAAACAGTGTAAACAAGTAACAGTGAAAAACCACAATAGCCTCCTTAGAAGACAGCCACAGGATACGACCGATAGAGTACCCTTCGTTGTCCAGTACTTCCCTGGAGTGGAGAGACTATGCCATGTTCTTTGCAGCCTTCAAAGTGTTATCGATAATGATAAGCATCTTGCCAAGATCATCCTTACGCCTCCACTCCTTGCATTCTAACAAGCACCAAATCTTAAACAGACCATCTCGGCCAACTACCCTGCCTTCAGGAGAACATCAACCACAGCACCATACAACCTCTGCAAGATATGTCAGATCATCAACATGAACACTACCATCACATGTGGTATACCACCCACTGTGTACACAGCTTTTACCTATCATGTTATTGCAGTCATTTGGTTTGTCTGCAACACCTTCTTTTCAATTTTTTTGTAATTCTCTCCCTGCCTCATTTAATTGGATTATAGGTCATCCCTTTGCTTATTATTCAGCTGTTGACACTTTACTCACACCATCTAACACTTTGGATCACCTGTAGGGACATATTATTCAGCACTCCACTCACACTTATGTTCTCTCTGCCCTAGATCTCTTTCTGCTCATATATTCTGTGTTCTGTGTGCTTCTTTCTCACTTCACCTGACGAAGGGGCTGTGCATCCTACACTCATGTACTTAGCAAAATATACAATGATGGGTGACGACAGACTGCCTTCAGGCAAGGAACTAAGAAAATTGACAGGAAGATAGTTTATTAGGCATAGTTTGTGTAAATGAGAAGAATTGTGAATGAATATATGGAACTGGATATAATTGTATTGAACATTCTGTCCGCATGAAAGAAATCCCTACTTTTGTAATAAGTGCTCAGAGATAAAATCATATGTAACATTAGAATCCCTGTTCATGATCTTTTATGCGAAGGAATTTGAAATCATGTTGGGTAAATTTAAGTGTCTTTCAATTTGCACCTGATCAACTTCATTTGTACTTAAAGGCAGTATTCTGTTGTGCCCAATTGGGCATTCTAAAGTTGGATAAAGTTTTCTATAGAATCTTATTTTCCATCCTCCTGACTAGGAAAGGCAAGTACTCTGAAACAAAGATTAGTGAGATTATGGCTGTTTCACAAGTTGCATGTGCTTTACAAGGTTGTGCAATTTTTCTAAGGCTTTTTGAAAAGGAGCTTTAATTGTATAATGGAATAAGTCGTCACTATAGTTGTTTTCCATGTGGCTTGCTTCACACTGCATCTCTTGTCATTAGGGATGCTGAAAACTATTTTCTTAAAATGTGGAGTTTTATGCTCACAAGTAATCAAAGAATGCATTGAAGGAAGTTTCTGGTATGTTTGAGTCTCTTAACTGGCAACTAGAAGTTTTCCATGGTAGAATTTTTTATTTGATGAACTTCTTTTGGAATTGTTTTATGCAGTTCAAGAGCCAAAGAATCTTTTTGTTTCTTTGCCTAATTGTTGTGATTTGATTTTTCTGAACTTGTGACACAGCATCTTTTTCTTTCATTAAAGGCAAGGTATCTATTCTAGACTGGATTAATGATGCAGCTCCTGAAGCAACACAGCCAAGTTCCTGTGCAATATCTTATTAATTTTGCTTCACTTATTCGTAATGGAAATGATTTCAAATCAAACTTCATATTCTTTCTCAGTGGATCAGGTTTATACATATTGTATCTGTTCATGAAACAAAAATTTAAAAACTCTTGTTGGCACATTTGCATATATTTTGCTGGGATTGGGTACATGGTAGTCTATTGATTAAATATTGGGAAATTGCCCTGAGATACTTCCGATGTTTGAAGAAGGTCATAGGTTAATATTGCAAGCATGTTATGACTTTGGTTTGTTACTGATAATGAAATTTGAGATTCTACTGATACTTCGTACCCTAGAGTGGAATCTCCCCAGCCTTTGGGCAACATGGGTAACAGCAAGAAATTTGGGGAAAACATGGTGAGAAGGAAAAAATCTTGATGTCCCAGAAGATAATTGCGATTTTCCCTCAGCTTTCAATGCCAAGCTCCAAATCTCTTTGTTGGCAAGGACCTTATTTCTATGCATTTACATGAAAGTATCTGCTAATGTGCCTCATTTATAAAAGCCGAAAGAACCGTGGATGCTGTAAATCAGCAACAAAAACAGAAGTTGCTGGAAAAGCTCAGCAGGACTGGCAGCATCTGTGATGAAAGGGTTCTGAGGAAGGGTCACCGGACCTGAAACATTAACTTTGATTTTTTTTCTTTGCAGATACTGCCAGTCCTGCTGAGTTTTTCCAGCAACTTCTGTTTTTATGCCTCACTTATATGCAGCTGTTGAGTTATCGTGTCCACTCCTTAAAAACTATACACAGCAATTCTGACATTCACGTCAGAACAGTTAACTGGCAAATGCAGTTTGTGCTTAGTTCTCTGGACTTTTGATTTTTTAGGTCCATTCACCACCATCCCATTGCATGCTTCATGGACGATATCTGCCTCCATAATTTGTCCATCGAAATCAGGATTGGCAAAACGCCAGCCTAATCACATTATAATGGCTGACCTTAAACTAATTCATAATACACCTCAGCACTTCTTCACTGCACTTTGGAGCTGACTGACACCTTACATTTCAGTGTTCTTGTCAGGTCTCGGGTAAACATATTGTATTTGCTTCAGTCAGATGGCAATGTCTGAATGTTAAAAGAGACCAGTCATGAGTGGAGTGAAATGGAAGCATATTCAGTCAGGGGTGCTGTAACCTGGAGTGAAGTGGTTTCTCTTATCTCATTTCAAGGGGTTGGCCACATTCAGGTGTTTGCCCTGACCAGGGTCTAGGATCTATGTCCTTGCAGCATTGGTATTAGGCCATCGCCAGTGCTGCAGGCCAAGTGCCACCAGTCTGGGGACAAGGAGCTGTGGAGGCATCGGTCTGGGGGCTGAGCCTTGCTTCAATCGGGCTGTTCTCGTGTGGGTTTTCTGGCCACAGGCCACCATTAGATTTCAGGGTCTGGACAGTAAATGTCAAGGAGGCTTACCAAGAAGCAATATTGTGGGAAGTGGGGAGACTCAAGTCTGCAGATGGTGTGCATGAAAGTATGAAACTGAGGATGTAACAACAGGCGAGGGGGCAACTCCACATAGAAGTTTGGAATCTTGTAAATTTTTCTTTTTTTTCTATGTTAATGTAAATGGCACCTATGAATGGGTGACAGTACACACTTTTCACTGTATTTTGTATTGAATGCACATGACAGTGAAGGATATTCTAACTCAAATCTGAAGCAACATAGGGTGACATGGGCTACTTTGGGAGGTGGGTGTTTGCGATGCTTTTTGTATTCACTTTTGGATTGTGGGTATCACTGGTTGGCCAACATTTATTGCCCATTCCAAGTTGTCTTTGAGAAGCTGGTGATGAGCTGCCGCCTTGAACCACTGTAGTCCACGTGCTGCATGTACACCCACAGTGCCCTTATAAAGGAAATTTCAGGATTTTTGACCTAGCAACCATGATTGAACAGCGATATATTTTCAAGACAGGATGATGAGTGGCTTGGAGATCTTGATATTGCCAAAAATCTGCTGCCCTTGCCCTTTTAGATAGAAGTGATGGTATATTGCAAGATGCTTTGGTGAATTTTGCAGTGCATCATGTAGATAGGACACACTGCGGTTACTGATCTTTGGAGGTGAAGGGTGTAGTTATGGTGCCAGTCAAACTTTGGCCTGGATGAAAACAAGAAATCTCTTCGGATGGTGTCGGTGGTGTCTGGTTCATAGCCATACTCATGGAATTATGCCTTACAGACTATGACATGCTGTTGCTTGACTAGTCTGTAAGACAGGCTCCCAATTTTGGCAGTACCTCACAGATGTTAACAAGATGACCGTACTGGGTCAACAGGGCTGTTTCTGCCACCGCTGTTTCCAGGGCTTCAGTCATAGTCAAGTTGTCTAAGATAATAAAATGTGAGGCTGGATGAACACAGCAGGCCAAGCAGCATCTCAGGAGCACAAAAGCTGACGTTTCGGGCCTAGACCCTTCATCTGATGAAGGGTCTAGGCCCGAAACGTCAGCTTTTGTGCTCCAGAGATGCTGCTTGGCCTGCTGTGTTCATCCAGCCTCACATTTTATTATCTTGGAATTCTCCAGCATCTGCAGTTCCCATTATCTCTGATAGTCAAGTTGTCTGTCAGGTTTCATTTCTTTGTTGAATCGTTGTAGTGATTGATACAACTGAGTGGCTTATTAGGTCATTTCAGAGGGCAGATGAAAGTCAACCACATTGTAGGTTTGGAGTCACATGCGGACCAGATCCAGTGAGGATAGTTTTTCTTCACTGAAGGGGATTAGTGAGCCAAATGCTTTTTTTTCCATCAATGGTTTCGTGGTCATCAGTAGATTCTGAATTCCATGTTTTTAAAAATTGAAATCAGATTCTACCATGTGATGGGATTCAAAATCGCGTTCTCAACATTCGCTGAGTTTCTGAATTAATAGTCTAGCAAAAGTACCACTCGACCATTTCCTCACTCTCAGTTGGAAGATAATGAAATAAAGAACTGTGTGTGATGAAGATTTGAAACAAAAACAGAAGTTGCTGGAGAAACTCTGTAGGTCTGGCAGCAACTTCAGAGAGAAAGTAGAGTTAATGTTTTGAGACCAATGACCCTTCTCAGAATTCAGTGGAATGATAATGGATTGCTGGTGTGGGCATGTCAATGTCGTAAGCTGTGGACTGATGAAACATCAGTGATGTTAACTGTCAAATGAAAGAGCCGGCTAGGAATGTGGGGAGTCTGAAAGCTCATGGGGTGCTGGCAACAATAAATCAAACTTGAAAGCGGGAGGTGGGCAATTCTTGACTATCACATTGAACCTGTTACTGACTTGCAAGACCACAAACTGGATAATGTGCCAAGCTCAACAAAACCTCAACTACACATTCAGAAGGAAAAACGAAAGCTAACGCATTCACTGTCAGTTGAGTAAGTTTCTTTAATTGTTTACATGGCTGGGGTGGAAATGTTTGTCATATGAAACTCTGCCAGAGACATTTGCTTTATTCAGGCAATATAGATTCAATTATGCCACATATCTGTTAACAAATTACACTTTGTACGCAAATGATGAATTGACTAACAATGCACATTAAAAGTCATAGCTCAAGCAATCATGACCATTCCTTTGTTCATAACAGTTGCATCCTTGTGATCCCTGTGATGCTGATATGATCACAGGGGAACTTAAAAGGGCCTTGAGTTCGCCAATTCAGAAACACATGCCACAGATTTGATTTGATTTGCTTTACTCACATTTATGATCTGTAAGTATGTTAAGAATATGATCTGCAATTTCCATAGTGTTTTTCTTGGAGAGGAAGGAGGAAAAGAAGAGAGGAGGAACAATGATATGTAGCCCTGTCAGACTTGGAATCGCCAGTGTTGTTTGGCCATATTATGCTGCATTTATCTGCAGGACGTGAAATAATGTGAGATCCATGGAGAGGCATTACATTGCTCTTCTGCTTCCATACCATAGTCAATCTTGGCCTTTAGGCCTGTTTGTTTTCACTCCTCAGAAATCACATTGTTGATAAGCTGTTCTGATTTTGATTTTTCCCACATAGTATCAGCATAGCCATTCTAAATGGATCTAACAGTGGCTGGAGCAATCACTGCTGTTGCCCTTGATGCAGATGATTCAGAAGAAAGCAACAATTACAAAGGTGTCGGCAAGCCGAGGAACATTCGTGACCTCCACTGACTGCCACATAATTTCCAGAGGGAGAAGCAGCAGCAGAGTGTCCCCTCACAATGTTGTGAAGGATGAGGAGATGTAGATCTACCATCCTTGCTATAATTTCCTCCAGATGTCCAAAGCTCAATACTGGTGCTGACTGAAGATGCCCTAGGGCACCATAATGGAACTGTCGTGTACTGCAACAGAACATGCATTCTGAAGGAGTTGTTAACCATAGACCATTGAGCTGACAGTGTTTAATTTCCATTCAACTGCCTTGTTCCAAGAAGCACTGGAGACCAACATGATGTTTCGGATTCCTGAACCCTGAAATGTAGTAGAGATTTTGAAGACCACAGCCCTTCATTTATTTTCTCCATGATGAAGTCACTCCAGCAGTGTGGACAGCAGCATTTTGCAGCATCAGCAACTTCCTGCAGTTGTAGGACATGTGGTGAAGTTAGTGGTCTAGTAATCCAGTGTTCTGGAGGCAGAGATTGAACCTCACCAAACCAGCTCATGAAATTTGAATTCCATAAAATTGTGGAATTAAAAAAAAAAATCTAGGCTACTCGAAATGATTGTTGATTGTAATAAAAACCCATCTGGTTTAGTACTATCCTTTTTAGGGAAGGAAATCTGCCTTCCTTCCCTGGTCTGGCCTACATGTGACTCCAGAACCACAGTGATGCAGTTTACTCTTAACTGCCCACTGAAGTTGCCGAGAGAGCCAGTCCATTCAGGGGCAACTGGGGATCGATGACATGACCACATCCCATACAAGAATTTCAAGAAACACCGTTGACTGTATCTGTGGTGCTTTGAGAGTGCAATATTGTAATGCTGCTGAGTTTGTTAACAGCTGTGTTTGTTTCAGCTGTGAACTGAATTGTGAATGGGATAGTAGGAACTGCAGATGCTTGAGAATCTGCCATAACAAGGTGTAGAGATAGATGAACACAGCAGGCCAAGCAGCACAAAAGCTGACGTTTTGGGCCTAGACCCTTCATCTGATGAAGGGTCTAGGCCCGAAACGTCAGCTTTTGTGCTCCTGAGATGCTGCTTGGCCTGCTGTGTTCATCCAGCTTCATACTTTGTTAGCTTGGATTCTCCAGCATCTGCAGTTCCCATTATATCATGTCCTTTTCCCTGCAGTTTTTTAAAAAAAAGCATCTGAAGCCTGAAGAGGACCTGTTTGTTTCATATCAGTTGCTGTAAGCTGTTGCTTTTAAGTAATGAGTCAGAGACTTTTCTAAGTATTGAACCAAATGATTTGTTTCCTGCAAGCAAATGAAAGTAACTGGAAAAGAAAGATTTTGGACAGCAAGTCCCAGCAAGCCAAAAGGATTGACTCAGCAAATCCTATTGATGGGCAGTATTGAGTTGCTTTCCCACCTTCTCTCACTGCGCCCCCATAAGGAGGTTAGAATTTTAACCAGTAGAATTATACCTTGACAGTTCATAGTTGTTTACTTGTAGTTAGAATGTTTATTTATAATAAATTGTCATTCTTGTAAAGCACATAAACCTGGTCAGTTTATTTTTAGATTAGATTAGATTAGATGAGATTCCCTACAGTGTGGAAATAGGCCTTGATTTCTGTTCACCTGGATCTTAATATCTGGGTAAATTGAGGCATTTTGTGTACTTTTATGAAGTCTTTAACTTGTCTGCCAAATCCAAGAATAGCAGGGCATGATTTCCCAGCACGTTACCCTGGTATGATCAAAGTTGACAAGATGAAGATGAACATGAACATCACATTGACCATGATAGAGCAATCTATCGTTGAGCACAGGAAGTTAGACAGAACTTAATTGATTGGCACTTCCAAGATGTATGAGTTAGAAGAAGACATAATTATGTTTCCTTAATTTTTGTTGCTCCACAGGAAAACCGCTCCTTTTTACTTCCAAAAGCAAAAATAGCTTTTATTGTTTTCTTTTATTCACTTTTCCTGTTGTGTGATAAGAGTCCGTTATCAACTGCTTACATGCTTCCAACCATTTTCTGTTGTTGCATTTAAGAATGAAGATATTGTAAGTTTTGATGAGCATTAGGGAGGGAAAGAGAAACAGTTGTTCAGAAAGGGATATAACTTCCAGTGCCATTTAGGTAAATTAGCACTTGCGGCTTCATTCATGATGTTTTATTAACACGTAAAAGAAGTGGGTGACTGAGAAAAGGGATGGGCCTAACAGGTATACGTGGTAACTTGTTGGAGATGTAGAAATTGTGGGAAGGGTTCGAAATTAATATTTTACCTCTGCCTTCGCAAAGGAGAGGGATGAAGCAGAAATGACAGCTAAAGAGGAGGTTTGAGAAATATAAAATGTGCATAATGAAAACAGAAACACTGAGCTCTTTGAAGGTGGAGCATTCACTGTGACCAATTGATTTGTATCCTAGGCTGTTAAAGAAAGCCAAGGAGGAAATAACAGATGCTCTTGGGTCATTTACCAATCCTCACTAGAATACCAATGAGGTAAAGAATATTAGAAGTTTGCAAATGCTGCAGTATTATTAGAAATTGCTGTGAAGCATAGGTACAATAATTATAGGTTGGCCAGTCTGATTGTAGTGATGGGAAGATGACAGAAAGTGACGTAGAGAGAACTGTTAATTTTCGAGGCACAGATCACCCAGGGATAGCCAATATACTTTTGTTAATGGAAGGCCATGTCTTCAGTAACTAAATTGAAATTTTTTAGGGATTAACCAGGAGGATTCATGAGGGTATTGTAGTGGATATTGTCTGCATGGATTTTAGCAAGGCATTTGACAAAGTCCTAAATGGCAGACTGTTAAGCAAAATTAAAGCCCGTGGGATATGGAACGTGGTGAGTTAGATCCAAAATTAGTTTAGTGACAGAAAATGAAGGACAATGGTTGACACATGTTTTTGAGAATGGAGAATGGTTTTTAGTGATGTTCCAAAGGGTTCAGTTTTGGGTCCCTTGGCAATTGTGTTATACGTGAATGACTTTGATTTGAATTTGTCAGGTAATTGGCAAATTTGCAAATGATACAAAAATTGACCAGTTAGTTGATAATGAACAGGATGGCTGTCATCTGCAGGAGGATATAAATGGTTTGGTTGTTTGGGTAATAACATAGCAAATGGAATTCAATCCCAGCTCTGCATTTGAGAAGGCCAAACAAACTAAATGAATGCACAATGCTCAAAAGGGTATTGAGAGACATAGAGGAAGTGAGAAAAAGCACAGTGCATATGCACAGATCGTGAAGGTGACAGGACAGCTAGATAGGGTGGGAATGAAGGAATGTGAGATGCTTTCCTTCATTTAGTAAGCTATTAAATATAAGAGCAGGATATAGTATTGGGATGATGGAATACTACTGGTTAGGCAACAGCTGGAGCATTGTGTATGGTTCTGGTCACTTTAGAGTACTAAGGAGATTTACAAGAATTTGTCAGGGATTGAAAATGAAGAAAGATGCATATAACTTAGGACTGTTTTCCTCAACAGAAGAGACTGAGGTGTCACTGAATCGAGATGTACACAGTAATGAGAGTACCGTAGTTGTATCCCCCCAAATGAAGACCCATAATGATAGAGCACAAACTTAAGGTGATTAGTACAAGGGTTAGAAAAACATTTTCACCCAGATGGTGGTGGCAGTCTGGAATTGGCAACCATTTTGGTGGTTGAGGGGGTAACCCTTAACCCAATTAAGAAGAGCCTGGATCTAAACCTGGAACTCTTTATAACCGACTGCTATAGAACCAACTGCTGGAAAATGGAATTGGAATGGCAGGTTAGCTAATTCAGCCAGTGCAGACCAGATGAACTGAATGGTCTCTTTCAGTGCATTGACTTTTCTGTGATTCAGTCCTGCATCCGATAGCTGCAGTTTGTTCCCCACAGAGACCATTATTAGTTTGAGAGCCATCCTGAGGCAGGCCCTTACAAGGGTCCCAGCATTGTTCAGCCTTGAGTGATTACAAGTTGCATACAATGCTGATTGGGTTTGTACTTCAGCACAGTATTTAACATGACAGAGGCCACAATTCCATGAATTATTTACTTACAGAATAATATTGTCTGAGGCAGAGATTGGGTATTATAGAGCCAGAAAGTCATACAACTTGGGAATAGACCTTTTGGTCCAACCAGTCCATGCTGACCATGATCCCAAACTAAACTAGTCCCATCTGCCTGCACTTAGCCCATATCCCCACAAACATTTCTCATTCACTTACCTAATGGTCTGTTAAATGTTGTGATTGTACTCACATCTACCATTTCCTTTGGAAGTTCGTTCCACACGTGAACCAGTTTGTGTAAAAACAAGTCCTCATGTCTTTGTCCCGTCATCTTAAAAAAAAAATGCCCCTACTCTTGAAATTCTCCACCCTCGAGGAAAGACGCTTGCCATTCACTTTATCTATACCCCTATATTTTATAAATCTTTATCCACCTCCTATACCCCCAGTGGGAAAAGTCCCAATCTATCCAGCCTTCTCTCATAGGTCAATCCCTTTTGATCCCTCTCCAGCTTAATCACATCCATCCTATAATGGGAAGACCAGAACTGGAGTCTGACTTCAGTAGTGGGTAAGTTGTTAGAAGTGATTCTGAAAGAAAGGATTTATGTGCATTTGGAGAGGCGAGGAATGATTATGGATAGCCAATGTGGCTTTGAGCAAGGGAAATCATGGCTCACAAACATGATTTGAATTTTTTGAGTCAGTAACCAAGATTGATGAGGGCAGAGCAGTAAACATTATGTACTTGGATTTTAGTGTAAAGCCTTTGACAAGGTTCTACATGGTGGACTAATTGGCAAAGTTAGGTTACAGGGGATTCAGGGTGACCTTCCCAATGGATCCAAAATGGGCTTAACATAAGGAGACAGAGTGATGGTGGAGGGTTTTTCAGACTGTAGGCCTGTGACCAGAGGTGTTCCACAGGGATCAGTGTTGGGTCCACTTTTGTTTGTCATTTATATAAATGATTTAGATGAGAATATAGAAATCATGGTTAGTATGTTTGTGGATGACACCAAGACTAGTGGTGTAATGGACAGTGACGAAGGTTATTACTAAGAGGTCTTGATCATTTGGGTCAATAGGTTGAAACATGGCAGATGGAATTTCATTTGGATAAATGAGAAAAATTGCATTTTGGTAAAACCATCAAGGACAAGACTAATACAATTAAGAGGCCTTGGGTAATGTTAAAGAGTAGAGACACAAGGGGTTCAGGTACATAATTCTTTAAAGTTTGCATCATATATAGAAGGATAGCTAAGAGAGTTTTTAGCATGCTTGTCTTCATTGCTCAGATGTTTAAGCATAGGACTTGGGACATTATGTTGAGGTTGTACAGGACATTGGTGAGGCCTCTTCTGGAGTACTGGGTGTTTTTTGAGCATTTGACATTAACCATCCTTCAATGACTATGTGCTCCCTTGTAAGACATGTAGTAGAATGAATCTATGTCTGCAGAGAAGTGTGCACACATGAAAGATCATGTAGTCACATACACCAAGTGGCCATAACTGTGGAACATGAGCATAGGCAGAGCCTTGTGACAATTACATTCACATTACCATTAATCTTGGTGCTTTCTTACTTAAAGCACAAAGACTTATCTGAACTCGTGAAAGTTAAATGTTGAAGGATTTCTAACATCTGCTATCTAAAATGTTTCTCACATGAATAATTACTCACCCACATAGCTTATATATCCTTGGGATGTATAAAAAAAAACTGCTTAACCTGCTGACTAAGTCGCTGCCATGTCGTACAACTTAAACAACAGTTGATGAGATGTGATGATTGAAAATGCATTTATATTTACAGAAGTAAAATGCTTTTAAATGCAGTCCATAAGACATAGGAGTTGTATTAGGCCATTCGGCACATCTGGCCCAGGTTTGCTCTGCTATTTGATTATGGATGATATTTTTCTCAACCCCATTCTCCTGCTCTCTCCCCATAACCCTTGATTATCTTACTAAACATGAATTTTTCTGTCTCTGTCTTAACAACCTCAATGATTTGGCGTCCACAGCCTTCTATTGGAATGAGTTGCACAGAGCAACTACCCTCTGGCTGAAGAAATTCCTCCTGATCTTGGTTCCAGAGGGTCATCCTCTCACTCTGAGTCTGTCCTACTAGTAGAAATATCATCTCCACACCCACTCTGTCTGGACCTCTCAGTGCCCCATAGGTTTCAATCAGATCCTCCCTCATCCTTCTAAACTCCATCGAGTATAGACCCAGAGTATTCAACTGCTTCTTGTATGACAGGCCTTCATCCATGGGTTCATTCTTGTCATCACATCTGGACCCCCTCCAATGCCTTCCTTGATAGGCTCCCAAAACTCTTCACATTATTCCAAATGCAGTCTGATCAGAGCTTTGTATAGCCTCAGCTGTACGTTTCTGTTCTTGCATTCTAGCCCTGTTGAAATGAATGCTAATGTTGCATTTGCTTTCCTAACTTCTAAATTAACTTGTATGTTAACCTTAACAAAATCCTGAACTAGGACTCCAATGTCCCTCTGTGCTTCAGATTTCTGAAGCTTTTCCCTGTTAAGAAAATAGTCTGTGCCTCTTCCTCCTTCCAAAGTCCAGGTTGCCATCTGTTTTCCCACTCTGGCAGCCGGTACAAGTCCACTGCAGCCTCCCTGATTCTTCAACCTGTCCGTCCAGCTATCTTTGTATCATCTGCAAACTTAGCAACAATCCCCTCATTTGCTTTGTCCAGATGGTTAATGGGTCTCTCACCCATACGACCCATGTGCTGCCAATGCATTTTCTTCTCTTAGTCTCCCACTACATCCAGCCCTCTGCACCCTACTGGTGTGGAAGATTTAAGTGGACAATCCTAGAGATATTTATGGCTAGAGGATTCAGACATCCTCGGCTACAACTTCTACATGGTTGGGAATTGTAAGCAGGTTGGAGGTGCGGGGAATGTTAAGTGTATAAATCCTGCCCTGATTTGCCTTACCAAAATGTAACACTTCAGATTTATCTAAATTAAACTCCATCTGCTATTTCCCAGAACATTGGTTCATTTGGCCAAGATCCTGTTGTACTCTGAGGTAATGTTCTTCACTGTTCACTACATAACCAATTTTGGTGTCATCTGCAAACTTAGCATAACTCCTTTATTTGTGTCCAAATCATTTATATAAATGAAGAAAAACTGTCAACCCAGCACTGATCCTTGTGATACAATGCTGGGTACAGGTCTCCAGTCTGAAAAATACCCTCTACCTGCATCCTGTGTCTCCTACTTTCAAGCCAACTTTGAATTCCGTTGGCTATCTCTCCCTGGATTCCAGGTGATCCAGCCTCGCTGTCCAGTCTGCCATGCTGAAAGCCTTGCTGAAGTCCATAGAGACAACATCTACTGCTTTGCCTTCATCAATCATCTTTGTCACCTCTTCAAAAAACTGAATCAAGTTAGTGAGACATGATTTCCCACACGTCCTCCATCAACGTACCTAACACAAACATCAAATGGAGCTGCGTAAAAACGCTATTGAAATGAGGGACAACACCCTGCATCAACCCGGAACCACCCCAAAACAAAGAACAATGCCTCTACCAAGTATTCAAGGACCATGGATACCTGAACAGCTGGGTCTGATGATACCTATCACACAAACAGCAATAGGAATACACAGTATGCCTTGACGCACTCGTCACATTACCATTAACATATCTGAACTGACCACAACACTCCAATGACCATTGGGCATCAGAGTGACATACAAACCTATGTCAAATCCTATGCCACCTACTAACTCAAACCAAAGATCCTTTACCCAACATGATGTACAAGATCCCATGCAAAGACTGCAACAAACATAACATTGGACAGACAGGAAGGAAACTGGCCGCAAGAATACATGAGCACCAACTAACAATAAAAAGACACGACTTGTCTCCATTCACACAGATAAGGAGAGCCACCAGTTCGAATGGGACAACATCATGATCCTAGTAGAGGCCAAACAGAGACAAGCATGGGAATTTCTAGAGGCTTGGTTCTCCATCAAGAAACATGTAGAATTGGACCCTATGTATGCACCACTGAGCAGAAAAATTGGAAATGAGATAACGAATTCCAACAGAAGCCATAGTTTAAATACTAGGCGAGAAAATCCAACAGCACTTCATCAGAGATAATAAAATGTGAGGCTGGATGAATACAGCAGGCCAAGCAGCATATCAGGAGCACAAAAGCTGACGTTTCGGGCCTAGACCCTTCATCAGAGAGGGGGATGGGGTGAGGGTTCTGGAATAAATAGGGAGAGAGGGGGAGGTGGACCGAAGATGGAGAGAAAAGAAGATAGGTGGAGAGGAGAGTATAGGTAGGGAGGCAGAGACAGGTTGGACTGGTTTTGGGATGCAGTGGGTGGAGGGGACGAACTGGGCTGGTTTAGGGATGCAGTGGGGGAAGGGGAGATTTTGTAACTGGTGAAGTCCACATTGATACCATTAGGCTGCAGGGTTCCCAAGCGGAATATGAGTTGCTGTTCCTGCAACCTTCGGGTGGCATCATTGTGGCACTGCAGGAGGCCCATGATGGACATGTCATCTAAAGAATGGGAGGGGGAGTGGAAATGGTTTGCGACTGGGAGGTGCAGTTGTTTGTTGCGAACCGAGCGGAGGTGTTCTGCAAAGTGGTCCCCAAGCCTCCGCTTGGTTTCCCCAATGTAGAGGAGGCCACACCGGGTACAGTGGATGCAGTATACCACATTGGCAGATGTGCAGGTGAACCTCTGCTTAATGTGGGAAGTGATCTTGGGGCCTGGGATAGGGGTGAGGGAGGAGGTGTGGGGGCAAGTGTAGCATTTCCTGCGGTTGCAGGGGAAGGTGCCGGGTGTGATGGGGTTGGAGGGCAGCGTGGAGCGAACAAGGGAGTCACGGAGAGAGTGGTCTCTCCGCAAAGCAGACAGGGGTGGGGATGGAAAAATGTCTTTGGTGGTGGGGTCGGATTGTGGATGGCGGAAGTGTCGGAGGATGTTGTGTTGTATCCGGAGGTTGGTGGGGTGGTGTGTGAGAACGAGGGGGATCCTCTTTGGGCGTTTGTGGTGGGGGCGGGGTGTGAGGGATGTATTGCGGGAAATGCGGGAGACGCGGTCAAGGGCGTTCTCGATCACTGTGGGGGGGAAAGTTGAACAACTTGGACATCTGGGATGTGCGGGAGTGTAATGTCTTATTGTGGGGGCAGAGGCGGAGGAATTGGGAATAGGGGATGGAATTTTTGCAGGAGGGTGGGTGGGAGGAGATGTATTCTAGGTAGCTGTGGGAGTCGGTGGGCTTGAAATAGACATCAGTTACAAGCTGGTTGCCTGAGATGGAGACAGAGAGATCCAGGAAAGTGAGGGAAGTGCTGGAGATGGCCCAGGTGAACTGAAGGTTGGGGTGCAGGAAATGCTACACTTGCCCCCACATCTCCTCCCTCACCCCTATCTTAGGCCCCAAGATGACATTCCACATTAAGCAGAGGCTCACCTGCACATCTGCCAATGTGGTATACTGCATCCACTGTACCCGGTGTGGCTACCTCTACATTGGGGAAACCAAGCGGAGGCTTGGGGACCGCTTTGCAGAACACCTCCGCTCGGTTCACAACAAACAACTGCACCTCCCAGTCGCAAACCATTTCCACTCCCCCTCCCATTCTTTAGATGACATGTCCATCATGGGCCTCCTGCAGTGCCACAATGATGCCACCCGAAGGTTGCAGGAACAGCAACTCATATTCCGCTTGGGAACCCTGCAGCCTAATGGTATCAATGTGGACTTCACCAGTTACAAAATCTCCCCTTCCCCCACTGCATCCCTAAACCAGCCCAGTTCGTCCCCTCCACCCACTGCATCCCAAAACCAGTCCAACCTGTCTCTGCCTCCCTAACCTGTTCTTCCTCTCACCCATCCCTTCCTCCCACCCCAAGCCGCACCCCTATCTCCTACCTACTAACCTCATCCCACCTCCTTGACCTGTCCGTCTTCCCTGGACTGTCCTATCCCCTCCCTACCTCCCCACCTTTTCTCTCCTCTCCACCTATCTTCTTTTCTCTCCATCTTCGGTCCGCCTCCCCCTCTCTCCCTATTTATTCCAGAACCCTCACCCCATCCCCCTCTCTGATGAAGGGTCTAGGCCCGAAACGTCAGCTTTTGTGCTCCTGAGATGCTGCTTGGCCTGCTGTGTTCATCCAGCCTCACATTTTATTATCTTGGATTCTCCAGCATCTGCAGTTCCCATTATCTCTGAAGCACTTCATCAGAGGCTGCACTGTTACCATATGAGAAAATGTTCAAAATGTCAGGTTAAAATCAATCGAAGACAAAAATAAATCTCAAACATTCAACTGCCAAGAGGTAAAAATACTGAACCAAATTTCATGAATGACAGAAATACTTCAAAAATCAAGCCTTAAAATGGAAATGTTTAGCGCAAAGTTTCAGCTTGTTGCATCGTACCTGTCCTGTCATAACTCATTGCAACTTCTCTCACTACGTTCTTTTGCTCACCTTATTGATTATGGATTATATGTCCAAACGCTACACTGTCTGTCTTGTTCAATCAGGTAATAGCAGAGGCAAAAAGGCTCACCACTGTTGGATCACATTGCTAGCGCTATATCTGAACACGAGCTACACATCACTTCAAAAGCTGAAAACCAGGAACTGACCTTCACTCATTGAAACTGGAAATGTAAGAAGGCAGTTAAAGGGAAAGTGAGAATAAGAGAAGTTAAGAAAGACAACACAACCAACTGACCAGAAAACTCAAGAAGGGTTCATAGAGAATGGTCAGGTGAAATAGGGATTGATAGGAAGGGTGAGGTGAGTAACAAATTAAAAATATTATATATGAATGCCTGAAGGTGGATGAGCTTGAGGCTCAGTTGCAAATTGGCAGGTACAATGTTGTGGGGATAACTGAGACGTGGCTTCAAGTGGACAGGGCCTAGGAAATGAATATTCAAGGCTATACGTGCTATCGAAAGGACAGGCTGATGGGCAGAGGGGGTGGGGTGGCCCTGTTGGTGAGGAATGATATTCAGTCCCTTGCGAGGGGGGACACAGAATCAGGAGATGTAGAGTCAGTCTGGATAGAGCTGAAGAATTCTAAGGTTAGAAAGACCCTAATGGGAGTTATCTACGGGTCCCCAGACAGTATTCAGGAAGGATGTAGGATGTAAGTTGAATCAGGAGTTGAAATTGGCCTGTTGCAAAGGTATACTCCAGTTGTAATGGGGGATTTCAACATGTAGGTAGACTGGGAGAATCAGGATGGTACTGGACCCCAAGAAAGGGAGTTTGTGGAGTGCCTCCGAGATGGATTTTTAGAACAGCTTGTATTGGAGCTTATCAGGGAGAAGGCAATTCTAGATCTGGTGTTGTGCAACGAACCGGATTTGATCCGGGACCTCGAAGTAAAGGAGCAATTAGGAGGTAGTGACCACAATATGTTAAGTTTTTTAACCTGTAATTTGAGAGGGAGAAGGGAGAATCTGAAGTGTCAGTATTGCAGTTGAACAAAGGGAACTATGGAGCTATGAGGGAGGAGCTGGCCAAAGTTCAATGGTTCAATACCCGACCAGGGATGGCAGTGGAACAACCATGGCAGGTATTTCTGGATATAATGCAGAAGGTGCAGGATTAGTTCATTCCAAAGAGGAAGAAAGATCCTAAGGGGAGGCAGGGGTGGCCGTGGCTGACGAGGGAAGTTAAGGACAGCATAAAGACAAAAAAAACTATAACAAAGCAAAGATGAGTGGGAAGCTGGAGGACTGGGAAGGTTTTAAAAAGCAACAGAAGATAACTAAAAAGGCAATATGTGGAGAAGGCACACTGGCCAAAAACACAAAGGAGGATAGTAAAAGCTTTTTTTAGGTGTGTGAAAAGAAAAAAAAAATTAAGACTAAAATTGGGCCCTTGAAGACAGAAACAGTTGAATTTATTATGGGGAACAAGGAAATGGCAGAAGAGTTGAATAGGTATTTTGGATCTGTCTTCACTAGGGAAGACACAAGCAATCTCCCAGATGTTGTAGTGGCTGAAGGACCAAGGGTAATGGATGAACTGAAGGGAATTTATATTCGGCAGGAAATGGCGTTGGATAGACTGTTAAGTCTAAAGGCTGATAAGTCCCCAGGACCTGATGGACTGCATCCCAGGGTACTTAAGGAGGTGGCTCTAGAAATCATGGACGCATTGGTAATCATTTTCCAATGTTCTCTCGATTCAGGATCAGTTCCTGCGGATTGAAGGGTGCCCAATATTGTCCCAATTTTCAAGAAAGGAGGGAGAGAGAAAACAGGGAATTATAGACCGGTTAGTCTGACGTCAGTGGTGGGAAAGATGCTGGAGTCAATTATAAAAGATGAAATTATAAATCATTTTGGATAGCAGTAACAGGATTGGTCAGAGTCAGCATGGATTCACGAAGGGGAAATCGTGCTTGACTAATCTTCTGGAATTTTTTGAGGATGTAACTATGAAGATGGACAAGGGAGAGCCAGTGGATGTAGTCTACCTGGACTTTCAGAAAGCCTTTGATAAAGTCCCATGTAGGAGATTAGTGAGCAAAATTAGGGCACATGGTACAGGGGGCAAAATACTGACTTGGATTGAAAATTGGCTGGCTGACAGGAAGCAAAGAGTAGTGATAAGCGGGTCCCTTTTGGAATGGCAGGCAGTGACCAGTGGGGTTCCACAAGGTTGTGCTGGGACTGCAGCTGTTTACAATATGCATTAATGATATAGATGAAGACATTAAAAGTAATATTAGCAAATTTGCTGATGACACAAAGTTGGGTGGCAGTGTGAAATTTGAGGAGGATGTTATTAGAATACAGAGTGACTTGGACAGGTTAGGTGAGTGGATGGATGCATGGCAGATGCAGTTTAATGTGCATAAATATGTGGTTATCCGCTTTGGTGGCAGGAACAGGAAGGCAGATTACTATTTAAATGGAGGCATGTTAGGTAAAGGGGAAATACAGTGAGCTCTGGGTGTTCTTGTACATCAGTCAATGAAAGCAAGCATGCAGGTACAGCAGGCGGTGAAGAAAGCTAATGGCATGCTGGCCGCCTTAACAAGAGGAATTGAGTATAGGAGCAAAGAGGTCCTTATGCGGCTGTTCAGGGCCCTGGTGAGACCGCACCTGGAGTATTGTGTGCAGTTTTAGGCTCCAAATTTGAGGAAGGACATTCTTGCTATTGAGGGAGTGCAGTGTAGGTTCACGAAGTCAATTCCCGGAATGGCGTGACTATCATATGTTGAAAGATTGGAGCGACTGGGCTTGTGTACGCTTGAGTTTAGAAGGTTGAGAGGGGATCTGATTGAGACGTATAAGATAATTCAAGGATTGGACACTCTGGAGGCAGGAACCATGTTTCCGTAGAGGAGGGAGTCCAGAACCAGAGGACATTGTTTAGAAATAAGGGGTAGGCTATTTAGAACAGAGATGAGGAAAACTTCTTCACTCAGAGAGTGGTGGATGTATGGAATGCTCTGGCCCAGAAGGCACTGGAGGCCAAGTCTCTGGATACTTTCAAGAAAGAGATAGATAGAGATCTTAAAGATAGTGGAATCAAGGGTTATGGGGATAAGGCAGGAACAGGATACTGATTGTGGATGATCAGCCATGATCGTAATGAATGGTGCTGGCTCGAAGGCCTGAATGGCCTACTCTTGCACCTGCTGTCTATTGCCTGTTATCATAACATGATGCACAACGAGGGAAGGTGGCATTGTACAGGCAAGGTGCCAGATCGCTGGGGAGTGGCTAATGTGGGGATGCCTCTATTTAAGAAGGGTAGTAAGGAAAAGCCAGGAAACTACAGTGAACCTGACGTCATGCTGTGGTTGGTTCACTCGCCGAGCTGATTCGTTAGTTTGCAGACGTCCTATTACCCTGCTGGGTAACTTCATCAGTGCAGCCTCCAGTGAAGTGTTGTATTTTTCAGCTTGTTATTTAAACTCTGGGTTCTGCTGGAGTTGCTTTCTTGATTCTTTGTTTTTCTTTGCTGTGGTGTGTAAAAAGGGTATAATTCTATGTGTTTATTGATGTCCTTCTTGTTGGAGAACCGTGCCTCCTGAAATTCCTGTGCTTGTCTCTGCTTTAGCCTGTCCTAGGATCCTGATTTTTGTCCCAGTCAAACTGGTAGTTCTCATTACCTCTGTGTACAGAGACGAATGAATATTGATTGTGTCTTTTTGTTGCTCGTTGGTGTTCATATTCTTGTAGCCAGTTTTCTTCCTGTCTGTCCAGTATCATGTTTGTTGCAGTTCTTGCATGGAATCTTGTATATTATGTTGGTTCTGCCCACAATGGGTAAGGGGTCTTTGATTCTTGTTAGCAGTTGGTGTAGGTTTGTGTGCTTATCTGATGCAGCGGCCACAGGCATTTTGTGCTATGTTCAAATATGTTCTTGATGTATCTGAACTGACCACAAGTTTTCTGTGGCCAGTGGTCATCAGAGTAGCACACAAACCTCCATCAACCCCATGCCAACAGCTAACCAGAACCAAAGACCTGTTACCCACTATGGACAGATCCAATGTAATATACAAGATTCCATGAAAGAACTGCGACAAACACTATATTAGACAGACAGGAAGGAAACTTGCTACAAGAATACACGAACACAACTAGCAACAAAAAGACATGACCAATCCTCTGTAGTTCCTACTATCCCTGACCAATCTTTACTCGTCTCCATACACACAGATAAGGAGAACCGGAAATAAGGTAATCAACTCTAACGGACCCCAGAGTTTAAATAAGAAGCAGGAAAATACAACAGTGCTCCATCGGAGGCTTCACTGATGATGTTACCCAACAGGGCAATGAATAGTGTGCAAACTAACGAACCTCCTCGGAGGGCAAACCAACCACAGCAAGAAAACGATGCTAATTTTTAATTTGGAAGGGAAGGCCTTCTTTCAGTTTAGCGCAGAATCCCTTCATTGGACTAATTCAACAAGTGGGCAGTAAGAAAGAATAGAATATACTGAATGAAGCACCACTAATACCAGGAGACCACATCAGTTTAAGGTCTATTATTATATTGCAGAATAAGATGAGAGCATTGAAAGTTTTATGTGTATATGAAGAAGAAATCATAGAAGTAAGAAATTTAAAAAGAGTTCCCTTCATTTTGTAGTAGCTGTCGAGAGCACTTACTTCACTTTTTTCACAAATAGTAAATTTAACATTTGAGTTTTTGTTTAAAACTGAATAGCAACAAATGAAGTCAGTTAGAGGATAAACAATTGTTCTGACCTTGAAACATTAAACTCCAGCCATAGTTTTGTTCATCTGAATTGAGGCCCTTCAGTTTGAATGTAATAATATCTTGAATATGCATATTCCCTCATTGACAGACAGTATAGCATATTTTAGTCATAAGAGTAGTGCTTCTTAAAAATTGCTGCGAACAGGGGATAATATGGGCATGACCTGTTAATCTTCATGTGTGATTCATGAAGCCAGTATAAGGATCTTTAAGGTAATTCCATGCTTTGTAACATGTGATGGTATTTCTATTTTGAATTATAGCTTTTGTGACTGTTGGAACAAAATTCAATTAAACTAGTGACAGTACCATAAATTTTGGATGTGAGTTTGCTCGCTGAGCTGGAAGGTTCGTTTTCAGACGTTTTGTCACCATTCTAGGTAACATCATCAGTGAGCCTCCGACGAAGCGCTGGTGTTATGTCCTGCTTTCTATTTATCTGGTTAGGTTTCCTTGGGTTGGTGATGTCATTTCCTGTGATTAAAAAAGACCCTATACAGACAACAAATAAAACTAACGTCATCTACAAAATACCTTGCAAGAACTGTGACAAACACTACATTGGACAAACAGGCAGAAAGCTAGCCACCAGAATACATGAACATCAACTAGCCACAAAACGAGATGACCCGCTATCACTCGTACCCTTACATACAGATGAGGAAGGACACCACTTTTGATTGGGACAACACATCCATCCTAGGACAAGCCAAACAGAGACATGCACGAGAATTCCTAGAAGCATGGCATTCCAACTGGAACTCCATCAACAAACACATTGACTCGGAGCCAATCTACCATCCCCTGAGAAAAAGAACAGGAAATGACATCACCAACCCAAGGAAACCTAAACAGATAAATAGAAAGCGGGACATAACACCAGCGCTTTGTCGGAGGCTCACTGATGATGTTACTTAGAATGGTGACGAAACGTCTGAAAACTAACCTTCCAGCTCAGCGAGCAAACTCACATCCAGAACCTCAACCTGAGCTACAAATCTTCTCAAAACTCGCTAGTACCATAAATATTACTCTCACCGGAATGAGGGATAAAATACCCCACTTCATAGGCGCAAAGTCTTAAAAGCAGTGTGGCAAAATTATTAATTAACATATTTCAAGTTTGTCTTTGATTATACCACTTTTGCTTGATGCTTTCAAACATGATTTATGTGTTTGGAATAAAGCAATCTTTTAAGTTTCCTGTTGAGTGTTTCAGCTAGATTTTATTCAATTTGCTGAAATTTCTCTCTGCTACTCAACACTGAGATGTCTAGTAGAGTCAGAGTCACATAGCATGGAAACAAACCCCCTTGGTTAACTTGTCCGCCTTGACCAGACATCCCAATCTGACCTAGCTCCATTTGGTTCATATCCCTTTAAACCTTTCCTATCCATATGGCTAGCCAGATGTCTTTTGAAGGTTGTAATTGTACCAGCCTGCACCACTTACTGTGGCAATTTGTTCCATACATACACCACACACTGCATGAAAATACTTTCCCTCGGGTTCTTTTAAAATCTCTGTCCTTTTCCTCTCATTTTAAACCTATTGTCTCTAATTTTGGAGTCTTTCTCCTCTTGGTTTCTGACCCCCCCACGCCCCCGCTCCCTGCTCCTCTCGGAGCTGTCTGCTATGCCACCTCTAGGAACAAGTCCTTGGCTGTTCAACCTATCCATGCCCTTCATTATTTTATAAACCTCTACAAGGTCACCCCTCAGCCTCTGACACTCAGGGACCTATAAATCATTATATTTTATATTTGTAATGTGCATTTCAATGAAAATTCCTTCATCCTAATACCCACAGTATGTTTCTTTAGCTTTACCTGCAGGTGGTGCTGTGATAAACCTTTTGAATGTAAAGTATGAAGCGCTGTACTGTGTGTCAACTTGTACTTTTCTGATAAGAAAAACTTTGAGCGGTCTGGTCACTGGTTTGCTGATTCCTTGACGTTTTCTGAAAGATCTCAGCTGCCATTACTTTCTAGTATGACTGAACTTTCTAGTTTTGTTCAATACTTAAATAAAACATACTTTGCACACCTTAGATTTATTCACAGAATTGTCTTTTAATGCCTTCGTTTCTCTTGGCTCTCCCAAATCTGTCAGTTTTGACGTGACAGCTTTGCTGTGACTCTGTGAGCTGTGTTTGGATTGTGTGGTCTGAACATATTCACTTTTCCTAATTTTGTCCATTGCATCAGTTCCATTCTGTTATACTGAGAATACTTTTCCTTTACTTTCAAGATTTGAGAGTACTTTTGGTCATTTTGAAAAATCTAAGGACAAATTTTAAAAGCTCGAACAAGGATGTTTGTGTACGTCAGAATATCTACATGAGAGACTGAAACACTGACTTCATCTGCTCTGCTGTTGAGGTCTTCTTGGATCACTTTGTCTGGAAACTCCCACTTGACCTTACCATCATGAGTGACTCTGTCAGGAGCAACATTATGGACAGATTAGCTCTTGGGTATCTAGGTACGTGCAAACCTCTCTACCACAAAAAGGTAGCTATTCTCAGAGAGGGTGACACTATACCTATTACCACAATAAATTTCAATGCTAATCTTCCTCATTCATTCCTTCATGTCAGGATGTTGTGCATACACGTTCTCTATCTCACCTTGGAAACAGAACTGCATGAGATCTGCTTGAACATTCCAGCATTTAGAGGGTTCTTACACATCTGTGTAATTGACTGATTAAACTTTTTACTTGAAAAAATTGTTGAGCATTGTACAAGGGAAACAAGTTGCTGAGTGATATATGCAATTAGCATATATTAAATATGCAAAAATAAGTTATGCAATTTATTTTAAGGCTCATGATATTTGTATGTGTATGAGCTGCTGTGACACAAAAGTAAAGTCTGTTTATGTTCTCTTATCTATGATCAGCTCTGCAGAAATTAAGTTGGCCAAATTATTCTGATTTGCTTCAGAGATAGTAGGAACTGCAGATTATGGAGAATCTGAGGTAACAAGGTATAGAGCTGGATGAACACAGCAGGCCAAACAGCATTGTAGGAGCAGGAAAGCTGACTGAAGGGTCTAGGCACGAAACGTCAGCTTTCCTGCTCCTATGATGCTGCTTGGCCTGCTGTGTCAATCTAGCTCGACACCTTGTTATCGCTTGTTCTGATTTGCTACAGGTTTTCCACATAACACAATGATGGATTCCTTCATGTTTGAGAGGAATGTATATGGCTCAAATCTCAATAGCACTGCTGTGCCCATGTGCTCATTAAACATTACTTGCAGATTCATCAATTGGCATTCAATAAGGTCACAGATCCTGGCACTGAAGCACTCTGTCTTAGCAATCTAGATGTACCATGTGTGTGAATCAGTATCCATTGAACTTGGAATCTTAGCTCTGTTTTATGAATACCATATATGCCTCTAGGCCCAGATCTTGTAAGCACCTTTGTTGGGTTCCATGAGAAACAAGCCTTCAATGGAATGACATCGTTGAATATTTCCAATATGTAGATGTTACATTTGCTAAATTATAATTAGCAGCTACGTGTAAGAATTTGCTTGCCCTCTGAATTCCATTTTGCACTGGAATTCACTTTTGAAAGGGAGCAGTCAAATTAGCTTCTTTTTCCTTGACATGCTAATTGAGAAATTTGTGAGGGTTTTCTTTTCCTGCTACAGTCTACCACAAGCCTATCTGCCCTGGACAAAGTGCACATTGAGATTTCAAAAGTTCCACATGCTACAAGGTCGGTCTTATTGGCAATCTGATAAATTGGGCCCAAGTCACTTTTTCCCTGTGCAAGTTTGATGCAGAAAGTAGGATGCATCAATGTCATCGTGAGAGGTAATAGCTACCGCGATTAGATCATTTCTCACTGTAGATTGCTCCATCTCATGACCAGGCCCAAGACCACCAACTTCCACTCTTGTCAAGTGCCCAGTCTACTTATCCCATAAAGTGTGTTCAACTTTGAGCAACAGGTGAAGCTGGCTGTTGCAATCATATGCCACTAATGAAGCTGCTGTCGAGCTAAAGTATGTTCAGCTTGTCACCTAAATGTGGTGTTAAGAATTTCAGTGCCAGTGTGATGCTATGTAAGTAGACCCTATATCTCAAAGTCTGGTATATCATGTAAAACAATATGTCACTATGTCTGTTTCGATTCCTCCCACTTCCTACAGACAAAGGGGATGGCCATGGGTACCTGCATAGGCCCAAGCTATGCCTGCCACTTTGTAGGTTACGTGGAACAGTCCCTCTTCTGCACCTACACAGGCCCCAAACCCCACCTCTTCCTCTGTTACATTGATGACTGTATCGGCGCTGCCTCTTGCTCCCCAGAGGAGCTCAAACAGTTCATCCACTTCACCAACACCTTCCACCCCAGCTTCAAGTTCACCTGGGCCATCTCCAACACATCCCTCACCTTCCTGGACCCCTCAGTCTCCATTTCAGGTAACCAGCTAGAAACCAATGTCCATTTCAAGCCCACTGACTCCCACAGCTACCTAGAATATACCTCCTCCCACCCAGCCGCCTGCAAAAATTCCATCCCCTATTCCCAATTCCTCCGTCTCCGCCGCATCTGCTCCCAGGATGAGGCATTCCACTCCCGCACATCCCAGATGTCCACGTTCTTCCAGGACCGCAACTTCCCCCCACAGTGGTCGAGAACGCCCTTGACCGCGCTTCCCGCAACACATCACTCACACCCTGCCCCCGCCACAACCACCCCCAGAAGATCCCCCTCGTCCTCACATACCACCCCACCAATGCCTGGATACAACGTATCATCCTCTGACACTTCTGCCATCTACAATCCGATCCCACCACCCAAGCCATTTTTCCATCCCCACCCTTGTCTGCCTTCCGGAGAGACCATTCTGTCCGTGACTCCCTTGTCCGCTCCACACTCCCCTCCAACCACACCACACCCGGCACCTTCTCCTGCAACAGCAGGAAGTGCTACACTTGCCCCCACACCACCTCCCTCAGCCCCATCTCAGGCCCCAGGATGACCTTCCATATCAAACAGATGTTCACCTGCACATCTGCCAATGTGGTCTATTGTATCTATTGCACCTGGTGTGGCTACCTCTACATTGGGGAAACCAAGCAGAAGCTTGGGGACTGCTTTGCAGAACACCTCCGCTCGGTTCGCAACAAACAACTGCACCTCCCAGTCACGAACCATTTCAACTCCCCCTCCCATTCCTCAGACGACGTGTTCATCATGGGCCTCCTGCAGTGCCACAATGATGCCACCCGAAGGTTGCAGGAACAGCAACTCATATTCTGTTTGGAAACCCTGCAGCCCAATGGTATCAACGTGGACTTCCCAAGCTTCAAAATCCCCCCCTCCCCCCTACTGCATCCCAAAACCAGCCCAGCTTGTCTCTGCTTCCCTAACTTGTTCTTTCTCTCTCCCATCCCTTCCTCCCACCTCAAGCCGCACCTCCGTTTCCTACCTACCACCTCAGCCCGCCTCCTTGACCTGTCCATCTTCCCTGGACTGACCTATCCCCTCCCTACCTCCCCACCTATACTCTCCTCTCCGCCTATCTTGTTTTCTCTCCATCTTCGGTCCACCTCCCCCTCTCTCCCTATTTATTCCAGCTCCCTCTCTCCATCCCCCTCTCTGATGAAGGGTCTAGGCCCGAAACATCAGCTTTTGTGCTCCTGAGATACTGCTTGGCCTGCTGTGTTCCTCCAGCTCCACATTTTGTTATCTTATGTCACTGTGTCTCTTTGACAAAATTAGTTTAAAAGATAGTATTTACAGAAATCAATGGGGTTGAAAGGTGACAAATCCCAGGACCTGATGACCTTCATCTGAGAGTGTTGAAAGAGTTGGTCACGGAGATGGTAAATTCATTGGTGATCATCTTTCAAAATTTCATTAATTCTGCAGTGGTGCCTGCAAATTGGCAGGTGCCAAATGTAACCCTGTTGTTTAAAAAAGAAGGGAAAGAAAACAGGGAACTATATACCCGTTAACCTGATGTCAGTAGGAGGAAAAATACTAGATTCTGTTACGAAGAATATTATTATTTAAGCAATTGTCTAATTGGACAGCATCAACACAAGAGTAGTCATGATTGACAAACTTGAGCGTTCTCTGAAGATGTTGGGACAAACCAGTGTATGTGGTCTATTTGGATGTTTGAAGTTAAATACATAGGATTGGGGATAACATACTAGTATTGATTGAGGATTGCTTAACTGCCAGAAATCAGAGTAGGAGGAAATGGATCATCCTAAATTTGGTGGACCAAGGAAAGGTACGCAAGATGCTTTGACTCCAGATGTTCGCAATCTATGTCAACGATTTGGATGTGGGGGTAAATTGCAATTTTTCCCAGTTTACTGTTGATACAAAATTTGGTGGAACGTGGATTATGAGGAGAATTCCAGGGGTTTTTGTTCAGTGAAATGTAGACTGGAGGTCGGAAGATGATGCAGAGAAGTGTGGTAAGAGGAATGACGATGCAGACTATTTGTTAGGGAATGAGAGATTGGTACATATTGATGCCGAAAGGGATATTCCTGTTCTTATTTACATGCCATTGAAAGCTAGAATGCAGATGCAACATGTAATTTGAAAAGCCAACTGTATGTTAATCTTTATTGCAAGAGGATTTGGGTACAGGAGCGAAGATACCTTGCTTCAGTTGTCTAGAACATTAAGGTGGCATTTGGACGATTATGTGCAGTTCTGGTCAGTTTGTCTGAAGAAGGATATACTTGTCATAGAGGGAATGCAGCAGAGATTCAGCAGATTCATTCCTGGTTTGTTAGGATTGTCTTATGAGGAGAGTGCGTGGAGGCTGGAAGAAGTTAGAAGAAGGAGTACTTTGACAGAAATTTACAAAATACTTTATTACAACTGTGTTGGGATAAATATAATGAAGCCCAATTTCTCCACTCACATCATTAGTATAAATGTTTTGATTAAATTGCCAGTGGTTTTATACAGCTATCCACAATAAGACCGTAAGCTCTTGGAGCATAAGTGGGCCACTCGGCCCATTGAGTCTTATCCTTCATTCAGTGAGATCATGGCTGATCTGATAATACTGAACTCCAATTATCGCCATAGTCTTGTTCCCCTCACTAATTTAAAAATATCCCTTTCTTCGCCTTGAATGTATTTAATAACTATGCCTCAATGGCCCTCAGTGATAAACAACCCCACAGATGTACCAGTCTCTGAGAGAAGAAATTCGTTCTGACCTCTGTCTTAACTGGGTGAACCTTTACTCTGAGATTATGTCCTCTTGTCCAAGACTTCCCCATAAAGGGAAGCATCTATCACATCAAGCCTCCTAAGAATCTTGTATGTTTTAAGAAGGTGTCCTCTCAATCTTCTAAACTCCAATAAGCGCAAGCCTAACCTACTCAGTCTCCTTTCATGAGAAAATTCCTGCTTGCCTAGAATCAACCTAGTGAACTTCTGTTTGGATTACTATCAATGCGAGTATATTTTTCCTCAGTTAGGGAGACCAAACCATTCTCAGTACTTCAGGTGTATTTAGTTTTAGCAGACCTTCCTCTCTCTATACTCCATTTCCTTTGTAATACAGGCCAACAGCCTATTTGCCTTCCAGACTTTTTTGAAACTTGGACATTAGCTGTTTGTGATTCAAGCCGGACAGCCCCAAATACCTCTGAGTTGCAGATTCCGTCTCTAGACAGTTTGCGTCTTTTCACTCCTTGCCTTCCCATCTACTTTTGTGCTGTCTGCAAACTTGGCAGTGGTATGTTCATGTCTCTCATCCAGGTCACTAATATATATTGCAAATAATTGTAGCGTTGGGACTGATCCCTGTTAGACTCCACTAGTTAAAAGTTGCTATCCTGAAAATAACCCCTATAGCCCAACTCTCTCTCTCATATTAGTCAGCCAATCAATGCTAAAATACGAAGAATCTTTGCGGGCTTCTTTAATTAAACTCAAAATAATCTGTATCTTTTTAAACAAAACTGCTCTTAAATCAAGTGCAGAAGTCGTTAATATCTAAATTATATTCGGGAATTATAACTATATTCCATTTTGAGCCCAAAACAGACAAACTCTTCAACCCAAACACAATGAAGATTGAAGCAGGAGTGGTATTTTAATAAGGCCAAAAGAAAAATAAAGCTCTTATTGGTCAATAATCTGAAAAAGAAGGGATAGAATTTGATGTATTTTCAAGGTCCACTGGTTTTTCCCTTGACAAGATCAAGTTGCTGACTGCTGTAGATCAATAGGAGAACTTTGAAACAAGGCTTCAGTCTGAGTGGAAACCAAGGTGGCTCCAAGTCTTCGGAGAGTAGTCACAGTTACATCTTTTCAGGGTTTACAAGGTAATGAAACTTTGAAATTTAGGCATGGAGATACGAGCCATGTATTAGCAGAGGTAGAGGATTGGTTAAGTAACAGAAAGCAAAGGGGGATAAATGAGTGATTTTCTGGTTGGCGATCAGTAGCTAGTGATGTGCCTCAGGGACCAGTGTTGGGGCTACATGTATTTAAAATTTACATAGATTACTTGGAAATGGGGAACAAAGGTAATATGTCAAAATTCACAGATGACAATAAGTAGAGTGGTAGAACAAAGTGTACAGAGGACACTGAAAATTTGCAGAGGGATGTTGATAGACTAATTGAATGGGCGATAGTATGGCAGATGGAGTACAATGTTTATTAAATGTGAGGTCATCCATTTCAGTAGGAATAACACAAAAATGGACTCATTTAAATGGTGGAAAATTGCAGCATGCCAGTGACCTGGTGTCATTGTGCATGAATCACAAAAAGTTGGTTTGCAGGTACAGCAGGTAATTAAGAAGGCAAATGGAATATTGTCCTTCATTCCTAGAGGATTGGAGTTTCACAACAGGGAGGTTCTGCTCTGTCGGGTGTTGTTGAGGATACAACTCTGGCTATCTGTCCATGGGAGAAGCAATTCCTCCACGTCTCAGTTTTTCAACTTTGTGCCCTAATTGGAGACCCCCCCCCCACCCCCAAGCTGTAGTAGAGACATCATCTTAATATCTATCGTCTTGAGTCCCCTCAGAATCTTGTATGTTTCGACAAGATCAGCCCTCATTCATCTAAACTCTAACGAATTAAGGCCTAACATTTTTAATTAATTTTGAAAAATCAACCTCTTTATCCCAGCAGTCAGCAGAGTGAATCTTTTTTGAACAGCTTCCAATGTCAGTACATATTTTTTAAAATATCGAATCAAACGTACATATCATTCTACAGGTGCAGCCTCCAACACCCTGTTTAGTTGTAACAAAATAATTTTGGTAGTATCTGTTCCCTTGATACAAACAGGTGTAAAGTACTCGGTTAATATGTCAGCCATGCTCGCTGTTTCCAAGCATCAGTCTGCCTTTTCGATACTAATTAGAAGTAATTAATGGATATGGGGAGGTGGAGTCCAGAGAGAGAGAGAGAGAGAGAGAGAAAGTTAAGCACACAAAAATATTTTTGAATTGTCATCAGCTCACTCTTCTCTTCTCCCCCCCACCTCCCCCTCTTCCCCCCCCCCCCCCCCCCCACACCAGCAAAAATCTCATCTATTCTATAGCTGCTGTCAGTTCTAAAGAAAGGTCAATGTAAGTAGGAAAAGAACAGTAAAAGGAGGGGTTGAGCTGATTAATGTCCAAGAGGGAGATTGACAATTGGAAACAGTGAGCATGGTTGACGTGTTAACTGATTACTTTGTATATGTCTTTACCAAGGCAACAGATACTGCCGAATTTATAGTGAATGGTGAGATTGCAGCAATACTGGATGGGCTAAAAATTAATACAGTGGAATCGTTCAAAAGGCTGGCGGTAGTTTATTAAACCACCAAGCACCAGATCTGGTGTATCCGAAAGTGCTGAGGAAAGTATGTATTAAAAATTGAGATGTTGGTTTTAATCTTCAAATCTTCTGTGGATATGGGAATGGTAAAGACTGGAAAGTTGTACATGTTGTACCCTTTGTTCAAAAAAAGGTGTTAGGATAAATCTAGAAATTCTGGGCCAGTCAGTTTAACCTCCATTGTGAGAAAGCTTTTATGAAGTGTAACTTAAGATGAATTTAACAGCTGCTTGGACAATTGTAGATTAATTAAGGGAGCAATGTATGAACTATAAAAGGCAACTTGTGTTTAACCAACTTGATTACAATTTTAATGAGGTAATGGTGAAGTTAATGCAGTTGATATGGTCTTAATGGACTTCAAAAGGAATTTGAAAAATTGCCATGTCATAGATTTGCCAATATAGTTGAAACCCATTGAATGAAAGCAGTGGCACCTTGGATACAAAGCTGGCTCTGAAACCAGAGCAATGATAAAGGATTGCTTTTGCATTTGAGAAAGATTTATGATGGGCTTTCCCAGAGAGCATGATACCTATTAATGATTTAACTTTGGGAGTATAAGCTCAATTCCAAGATTTATATCTTTTGAACTGTGAAAAGGATAATGATAGCATTTAAGACAACCTGAATAAGCTTATAGAAAAGTGGCATGCAACAGTTTGAAACTTAGTAAAGAGGAGAGGCAGTGTTAAACAAAAGGCACAATTCTGACAGGGATGAAGAGCGATATCCCCCTAATTATTTTTTCTGCTGCGTGGAATACCGAGGTCCATACACAGCAGTGACTTCTGGAATCAGAAGCCAATGCGTTGGTAATGTGTTGCACTTCAAAGTGGCTGCACAGCCTAAAGGGAGCATTAGTATGAGAACAGGCATCATATAATCTACGTGCATAATCATTGAAGATGATATGACAAGTTGAGAAAGTGATTAAAAGGCAAACAGGATCATGGGAATCAACTTACAGATTGAGCAACAGAATACAAAATTTAAAAATTTTTAAGAATCTCTGTAAATTGATCCAACATACTTTTCCTTAATTTTTGAAATCTGAAAATCAAAGTTTGAAATTTTTGCTGCAACTTTTCACCCAGCTCACTTGCACCAAATCAGTCACTGTCATATTTTTGCAGAGATTAGGAAGTGAGAGATGCTTGAGCATGTTCAAAGTTGTGAGTAATTGAACTTTATTGGAAATACCTTGCGTTTCACAAAAGTTTCGTAAACTTAATTTGACTTTTAAAGAAAGCACGTGAAGTGATGTTTTCAGTGAACTTCTGATTCCAAAACCACAAAGATGCTATGGGTTATGTTTAGCTGCTCTGAGGATTAATGTGCAAGTCTTATTGATAAGTTTTTTGAAATGTAGGACATTGCTATTTATGAGGATTTTCTCTTGTAGTAAGGTTTGCTTCAATGCTTATTGTTTGGAAGTTTAAGTTGTTTTAATGTGTAGGACTAATACTATACTTGTATCCTCTGTTTGCTTCTTCAATTCATGGGATAGACCATTACATTTTCAAATTTTTTTCCCCTCAGATTAGCTTATCATAGCTGTATGATGCATTAATAATAAAGTAACTTTGCAATTTTTCTTGCACATATTTCAGCAGAATATTTTTAGAATTTGCCAGATATGTAAAAAGAATTTAGCAGTCAAAGCATGCTAACGCTTTCCAAAAGCAATTTGATAAAATAATGATAGCTCCATTAGGTTTGCTTTGCTAATGTTAACTTGGCTTATAACATTTCAGAGCTGAGGTTAATGGGTGTTATCTATGTTCTTCCTTGTATTATATGCTTTAATAATGAGGCACTTTTTGCAAAACTTTGAAGTTCTAGATTTTCCTAAAAAATAGGGATTTGGTTTATTCCCATGAATTCATTAAATCAAGTCTCTTAAACTATATAATGATATGCAGACTTCTTAGTCCTTTTGGGTCATTTTTAATCTGTGCCATACTGTAAACTTTATATTCCTGCCAATGATCCAATTCTTATTGTTCAGCTATCCAACGTGGTTGTCTCCTTTGCAACCATCTTGTTCTTTCAGTTCCCCTAATTTTATGAAGTAGACGACAAATACTGTTTTTGCCAGCAAATTTTCAGATCATGAACAAACTTTTTAAAATTGTACGATTTGAAGGCTGCTAGTATGGACAGTATGAATATCTAATCAGTTTATCTGCATTTGAAATGGCAAAAATCATTCACTCATTCAAGAACCAAAGTCCATTGTGTGCCAAATACAGTATGCCTTCAATACCTTATCAAGTCTCATTCAACAGCACTTCCAACGCTGTGACCTGTACTGCCTGGAAAGACCACAGTAGTAGAAGCACCCTCACTTGTAAATTGCTCTCCAGACCACACATCATCCTAAATTGAAACTATATTGCCTCTCCCATTATCATATACTCAAAATCCGAGCATCCCTTTTTCACAATACTGTGGCTGCACTTAAAACCACATTGATTGCATCAGTTCATGATTGCAGCTCACTTTATAGCAGAAATGATGGGCAATAAATGCTGACCAGCCAGTGATGTTCACACCCTGAGAAAGAGTAGAAAAGGACTTGCATTGCAATGTACTGTGCTTGAGATTACTTTAAATAAAACAAAATACAGTGTGTTGTAACCTCTAATTTTTTTACCTTTTTATTAGGTAAAGCGTAACATATTTGATCTCACAAATATCCATGTTCGTCACCAGATTTGGGAAGGCTGGCCCGCCTCTGCAGAGGATGATTCTGTAAGTGCAATTTACTTTCAAAGAGTTTGTTCTGTGCCTCAATCCTTAGAATTTCTCCTGGCTATTCATCACAATACTTTCAGCAGATGTTCTTTTATGTACTTCTGTTGCTTTTGTTAGTACGTGGTTTTGATATATTTTCATTTCTACATTACTCTTTTTATATGACCATTGTAACCATTAGCCAAACATCTTTTCATAATTGAAGAGAAGCGTAGGGCGCAGGAGCTTACTTTTCAGATTTACCCACAGTTGAGACCAGTCAGCTGTATAAACATTTCAAGATGTTTTAGTATCTGCATGCATAAAGGCTTTCGTCTAAAATAATTCATCCATCTATTCAGTACATTCAACAAGTATTTTGTAAACTGATTTAACTTCTTAAAATGAACTGGAATGAAATCCTGCCCACTGTAGCTTAGAATTTTGTTCATGTTTGAGCTGTTGGCATGATTTTACATAGAGATATTTAAGGCATGAAATTAAAGCAGGACTGATCAGCTTTTCTTTTGCGGGTAAAAATTGTTCCATGAAGCAAATGCTGATTTGATGTTGTGTCTTAATAATGTCAAGACCTTTGCCCAAGGCAAAGACTGGTATTCAAAACTGGTATTATGGTCTAGCTTGGTAATATATAGTGAAATGTGACAATTCTTCCTAAATATTGATTAATCATATTCCAATAAATTCAGAGTAAAGAGAGTTGACTCTCAATAAAATGAAGTATTATTCTGTCATTTTGTGCAAGCTTGCCCACTGTCCCACTCTTTCTTTTCTTGTATCTCACACTCTCTCTACTGTCCCTTCCCCGTTCTTGTTGACCCTGGCCCCTCGCTGTCCCTCATCCTTCTCACCTCCTGCTTTGTCCCTCCTCCTGGCTGTCCGTTCCCCCTTCTGCCCCACACCCCATTCCCTTCGCTCCCACCGGCCCACCTTCTGCCCCTCCTGGGCCCACCTCTTTTCCCCCCCGCTCCCCGACCCACCTTCTCCACCCTCCCCAGCCCACCTTTCCCGCCTGTTCCTCTTCTAGCTGTTCTTTGCTCTCCTATTGCTGTTTCTGTCTGTCTCTGTCTCTGTCTCTGTCTGTCTCTTTCTCTCTCTCTCTCTCGTGCGCGCGCGCTCTCTCTCTCTCTCTCTCTCTCTCTCTCTTGCACGCTCTCACTCTCCCCTTCTGCGGACACTCCTCCTGCTGTCCCACTTCCCCCTCTCCTCACAGTTCATCGCTCTCTCTTCACTGTCCCATCGTTCCCCCGACCTCTCACTATCCCTTCCCACCCACCTACCTCTTGCTATACCTCTCTTCACTTCACTGTCCCTCTCCCCCATCACTGTATCCCTCATGCCCCCACCTCCCTCTGTTTTGCTGACCTTTCCACCTCGCGCACTCTCCCTTCCTATTCCAAGCTCTCCCTGACTGCCATTGTCCCTTACTGTGTCTATTGCTTTCTCTTCCTCTCTGTGTCACTCTCACACCAGCTCCTTGCTCCCCCACCTGTCCCCCACTTGCTCCTTCACTCTCCCCCTTGTTCCCTCACACCAGCCCCTTGCTCTCTCACCCACTCCCCTTGCCCTCTCACCCTGCCCCCTCCATTTGTTCCCTCACCTGCTCCCTCACCCGTCCCCCCCAGCTCCCTCACCCGCCCGCCCCACCCCTAGCTCCCTCACCACCCCCCCTGCTCCCTCACCTGCCTCCCCGCCTCTCTCACCCACCTCCCCTTGCTCCCTCACCTGCACCCCCCTTGCTCTCTCACCTGCCCCCACCCTTGCGCTCTCACCCCCAGTTTTTTGTCTTCCTTTCAGTTTCTCCTTTGTTCTGTCTCCCACTCACTCTTGTACTCTTCTTCATCTCTTAATCTCTCTCTCTTTCTATTATATGTGCTCGCCCTCTGTCTGGCGTTGCTTACGTGCTCTTCCCTCTCTAAGTCCCACATGCCCTGGCTTCTTCCCTACCTTGGCCTGTGTGCTCATTCTCTCTCTCTTTCATGCTAGTCTGTTTTTGCCCTTGCTGTCTTGCTTCTCTCAGCCACCTTTTACCTCTCCCTTGCTCTCAACCTCCCTGTCTGCTTCTTCCCCACCTCTGTTCCTGCCCTGGGTGCACCAGTGTCCATCTCTCCCATTCAGTTCCCCTTTTCTCCCCTTCATCCGCTTCTCCTTGTTCTCACTCCCCTTTGAAGTCAAGCTTCCTCTTAGCTTCAGTCTTGCCCTCACCATCTTCTTGTCAACCTTGCCTGCCTTCTCACTTCCACATCCACGCCCCCCCCCCGATCACTTCCTGCCCACACTAGCCCCGCTCTTCTCACCCCCTCTGTCCTTGGCCCCAACACGCTCGACTTTTACACTCAAATAATCCATATGCAAATTTGGAAACCTTAAAAAATTAATGTAAGTAATTTTCCATTTTTGTATTGAGTTATAATTTTCTGTTGTAGTTTGCAAATTCTTCAGTTTGACAAAGAAATTGTTAATTTCTTATCACTATAAATGCAGCTGTCAAACAAATATATTTAAATATTGTGCAAGTTTTTTTTTGGTTTGAATATAGGTTGATTACCACATTGTTTCTCTGTTGATAATTTTTTTCTTCTGCACCAATTACAATTGCAACAATGTAAAAACTATCAAATCTAACTGCCTGTATACCTGCTGTATATCCTACCAAACAAATGTATTGGAAAACCTCGTCTAATGATCTTCAGTTCAAATTGTGTGTTATGTATTAGTTCAGACTAGTACAGTTCAAGTCATGTGACACAGTTGACCCAACATTTATCCAGTGTTTCCACCCAAACAACACTATGGGTTCGAGGCTATGTCACACAATGCTGTATGGATTGCAACCGGTTCAACAAAGTGAATGCCAGGCATCAAGTCAGGACTTAAAGGATTTGTCATCAGCTCTTGATGAATATCCTACAAGTTGCACGATTTTCTTAGAAAAGTCTATCTAAGGAAGGACACAGGCTACTCCTTTTTCTATTGCCTATCTTTGGACACAGCCTGGGGTGAACTATATTGATGCATGTCAGGGTCAATTATTGTCTCCTCTCTCTCACCAGCCAGACATGAACATTAATGTTAACTGTCAGCAGATCTCTGCAAATTGCTGCAATATTTGAGCCCATTGTGTTTGTGCCAATATTTTAAACTGACTTTTCAGAAAATGATAGGTTCATTTTTGGTATTTTTTGCCACAGGTGGGTTGGCTTCTTGAAATACCAATTGCAAAGCTTTTATTCACCCTGACATGACCCACTGTTGTCTGTTGCAGACCAGTGGTCCTCATATGTGCCATTCATTTTGGTTGCATCCTCTTTGGTACCATCTCCTATGATACCAGTTATTTCCAAGTTGAGTTCAGCATAGAGCTGACAAGTGATTCCTTACTTGACTGTTATGGACCTGCTTTGGTCTCTGTTAACTACTTATACCACCTCCTTCCCTTAGCACACTAGCCACACTACTTGTAACTTGCAGCATTTCATCCACCAAGAGAGGCAGAAACATACCCATTGCAGGTGATCATGCCTGAGTGAAAACAATAGTGATGAACGTATACATACAAATTAAGAACAGGAGTACACTGCTCAACTCCTTGCATTATTTGATGAGATCAGGCTGATCTGCTTGTGAGCATGAGTCTATATTTCTGGCCATCTCTATAACATCTGGCTCCCTTGCTAGTCAAGAATCTATCTAAGCTGCAAAAATATTCCATGCTGCAGTCTCCATCGCTCTTTGACGAAGAGATTAGAAAACTTCTGAGTGAAATAAAAATGATCTGCCTTAAAAGGGAGATCACGTATTTGTAATCTGTATAGTCAATTACTTGTCTCTCCCAGAAGGTGAAATGTCCTGTCAGCATCCATCCTTTCAATTCTTCCAAAATCTGTATGTTTCAATAAAATTGTCTGTCATTCTTCTAAATTCCAGTGGCAGGATCTACTTGTTCAATCATTCCTTCTAAGGTAATGGTCAGTTGGGAATGTTTACATTGTTAATAAGTGAATATCAAACACTTGAATAAGGTTTTGTGGAGGCTTAATGAAACTGTAACTGAATAGAGAGCCAGCAAGAATGTACATCAAAGAGAACAAAGAACATGACAGCACAGGATCAGGCCCTTTGGTCCTCCAAGCCTGCGCCGACACATTTTGCCCTTCCATGCTAAAACTGTCTTCTGTTCCCTTTGTATTCACGTAACCATCCAAGTGCTTATTGAATGCTGCATTTGTGTCTGCTCCCTCCACCACCTCTGGCAATGCATTCCGAGCACAAATTGGTGAAAAATGTGACCAATATCTTTTCAGTAAATGGCCCCATCTCAAACCAATCTTGAATTCAGATTCATGGTGCAGCAGACTGAATGGTGAGCCTCCCAGCTGATTGGATTATGTTTCTACTGCAGGCGGAATGTCAGCTTCTCCCTGGGTAGTGTATCTTTTGTGATCTAGTTGCTACACGTGAAGAAGAAAACTCTTTCAGCAGCAATAGTTATTTCCCTGACACAAGAATGTACTCAGTCGCTTAGTTGATGTTTTTAAGCTGGTTGTATTCATCATGAATCACTCAACATTGACATTTTAAACATCCTGTTCATGGTGAAAGATTTTCTGAAATGTTATTAGAAAGCTGTTCATCCTCAAGTATTTTAGTCAGCCCTGCCAGAACACCTTGGGAGAAGAGCTTCAAATTGTGATGTTAACCCAAATCATTTTAATGTGTGTTGAAATTGCAACAGCAACCTTTTTAAAGCTTTAGCAGCTGGGCAGGATGCCATCTTGAATCCCAGTGTCCTTGATTGGGGCATGAACTTTTTCACTCAAAATGCTTCACAGCTACATGGCTCGATCATTCCTCAAGCAATTTGTTTCACCCCAGTTGAATATAGAGCTATTGGTAATTTCACGAGAATCTTTGTGTGCTGCCATAAGTGTTATGAGGGAAATGTAATTACAGAAAATTTGTTGATAAAAGAAATCCCCAATGTTAGCTGATGGTCCAGTTTCCAATAATAAATGTGTTCATTACCTTTTTGTAATTCTGTCAATGTATTTAAAGGTGAATAGCTAGTGACAATCAGATTCTATCACTCATCTCTGAAAATGTGATAAAACTGTCACTAGTTTTAAAGGAAACCATATTAGAATTAAAGTTTTCATAATGTTGTAGACATTGTGTCAACATTCTGGATAATATAAAATGTTAATTTATTTTTCATAAATAGTGAACTTTTGTTATTCAAAATTATAGCCTGTCAAGAGGATGTTACTTAGAATTAAAACTCAAGCCGTTATTTGCAATGTTAAAAATTATTCTTGGCCTCAGAATACTGAAAATATGCCCTAGTTAAACTGTAAAATGCAAACCAGTCTGATTGTGTGTTTCTTTGTCTTAGTTGAACTCACTCAACATGAAGACATTTGCTTACCAGCAGAAGTCTATATATTCTTCCCTAGTGGGGATCTGTTAAAACAAAGAGTTATAGACAACTCGTACAGTATCCCATCCCTCACTAAAGTGAGAACTGCAGCAGACAGTGTATTTTTACTACCTAAAGGGATCTGAAAAATAATATATTAAATGAGTGTTGACTTAGATTAAGTTAACTGATGTTTCCAGATGAGCCAGGTCCATCAGGTTCAAAAGAGACTCAAGATTATACAGGAATCCAATTACAGCAAACCTATCTAGTTTCCTTGTTTATTGAGCTTGAGGTTAACAAGAAATGTAGTGAAAATGGTTCCTATGGCACTGTGCGTCCTTTTCACATTCAGCAAATAAATTTTAATGAATGGAAGCAAATGCAGGTTTTGAGTATTTGTTTTTATGTACTGCAATCATTAACTCAAAACTGACAGAGAATTTTCCATGAAATTTCATGAACAAGAACCGCAAAGGCATAGGTATCATTAGGCTCTGTAAAACCTTTGAGAACAACCAACCACAGAAAAATTTGTTTTTAATTGTTTGACTTGAAACCAATTTGCATGTTGTGATGTGGGTTCAGGTCAATGAAAAATTGAACGTAGGCATCAGTGAATGACAGTTACATATCACACCATAGGGGGTTGACAGACATCATACATTGTTATGAAGAGTCTTTCCATAATTGCTGACATTTATCCAGTGTTTCACAGTATTTGCTAATGTATTAATGCAGTCAATCTTTGTGAGGCTGCACATACCTTTTAGCCCTGGCTTTTATGGTTTCCTAAATTCATAGACCCACTGAAACTTATTCCCTTCTGGTTGCCTTAGTGACAGAGCTCAGAGATAAGCCTAGGTAGAGCCCTTTTGTGATTGCTTTCAGGTGACATTCAGTGATAGCTTGAGTAGAATGTCCTTTTATAGTTCTTGTAATTCAGAAAATGATAACAGCTTTCATTGCTAAGAACTAAGGGCTCTAGATCATTCCCTGATGGGATTTGTATATGATTTGTTACTTCATGCCAGCAAGAAGTCTGTTAGGTCCTGGCAGACGATAAGATTGTGCAGTATGGTACAGAAATCCAAAGATGCCAAAATAACGATGCTTATATACTGTTGCAGGCGAGATTTTTAGCCTCTGCTTTGAGTTTATTAAAAACCAAAAACTGCTCATATTTGCATATTGCTTTGTTGCTTTTAAGCTTTTATACAATCAAGATGATGAGGTGCTATTCAAACTCTGCCAACATTTTTGTTTCTTGAAAGTGCTAAATTTGTTTTAAGACCATCAAGCAGAATGTAAACCTGGCGGAAAAAAATTCCAATCTTCTGAAAAATATTGAACTACTCAGCGAATAATATAGACCCTTTAAAATTGTTTTCAGCTTATTTTATTGGCGTGTACTTAGCTGGGGCTTTACATCTTCCAGCCAGTCTAGGGTATGTACTTTCTTCACTGATTTATAAGGAAGTATCAAAATCTGGTGTTTCTTCCCTCTGGAACAAAATAATATTTGTGCTGAATACTAATAAGTCTATTCCAGATACTTGTCTAAATACTATAACATTTATGCCCATGCATCCACCAGACTGATTAAATTTAACCAAGTAGGTTTAGAAACTAAGAAAGAATAGTCAGATTAAGTTTCTATTGTGATATGTATTGTTTCTTCAACAGATAATGAGATTGAACAATATATTTCAGCTTCCCAGCAGTGTGTGTTTATAATTGACGTAATATTATTTTCGTGTCAAAAGAAAACAAGTGTGGACTTGGGTTGTTTTACACTGAAGTACCAGAATGACTCAACTTTCTGCTCCCAGCTTTCTGTTCACTGGCTGAACTCATGAAGAATAGATAATGGGGAGGCCATGACTTAGTGATATTATTGTTAGACTATTAATCCAGAAATGCAGCTAAAGTTCTGCGGAACCAGATTTGAATCCCGACACGGCAGATGGTGGAAGTGGTATTCAATTAAAAAAAAAATTTGGAATGAAGAATCTACTGATGACAGTGAAATGATTGTCGGAAAAGCCCATCTGGCTCACTAATGTCCTTTGGGGCATTCTGTCATCTTCACCTGGTCTGGCTGAGATGTGACTTCTTCGTAAGACCTTCTCTCCATTCCAGGCAACATCCTGGTAAATCTCCTCTGCACCTTTTCTAACACTTTCGCATCTTTCCTGTAATGAGGTGACCAGAACCGGACACAATACTCCAGATGTGGCCGAACCACGCTTTTGTATAGCTGGAGCATAACGTCACGGCTCTTGAACTCAATCCCACTATTAATGAAAGCCAACACACCATGCACCTTGTTAACAAGTCTGTCCACCTGGGTGGCAGCTTTCAGGGAACTGTGAACGTGAACCCCAAAATCCCTCTGCTCCTCCACACTGCCAAGAATCTTTCCGTTAGCCCTGTATTCTGCTTTCAAGTTTGTCCTTCCAAAATGAATCAGCTCACGCTTTTCACGGTTAAACTCCATCTGCCACTTCTCAGCCCAGCTCTGCATCCTATCAATGTCCCTTTGTAACTTAGAACAGCCCTCTGCACTGTCCACAACGTGACCCACCTTCGTATCGTCCGTGAACTTGCTAATCCACCGTTCCAGTCCTTCATCCAAATCACTTACAAAAATCACAAACAGAAGAGGACCCAGGACAGATCCTTGTGGTACACCACTCATAACTGAGCACCATGTTGAATATTTTCTGTCCACTACCACCCTTTGTCTTCTAAGGGTCAGCCAATTCTGAATCCAATCTGCCACACTTCCCCTATCCCATGCCTCCTTTCCTCTGCATGAGCCTACCATGGGAAACCTTATCAAATGCCTTACTTAAATCCATGTATACCACATCCACTGCTCCATGTTCATCCACGTGTTTGGTCACCTCTTCGATGAATTCAATAAGGTTTGTGAGGCATGATCTGCCACTCAAACCCCTGCTGACTATCACAAATCAAACTGTGCCTTTCCAAGTGATCATAAATCCTGTGTCTCAGAGTCCTTTTCAATAATTTGCCCACCACTGACGTAAGACTAACTGGCCTGTAACTTCCGGGGTTGTCCCTGTTCCCTTTTTTGACTAAGGGAATGACGTTTGCCTCTTTCCAATCTTCCAGCACTATACCCGTGGACAGTGAGGACTAAAAGATCATTGCCAAGGCCTGCAATCTCGTCCCTCACTTCCCATAGAATCCTTGGATAACCCCCATCAGGCTGGGGGGACTTATCGATCTTCAACTTCCTCAGAATTCCTAGCACATCTTCTTTACTAACATCAACCTCCTCTAGCCTCCCAGCCTGTTTCACAACATCTTCCTCTACAACTAGATCCCTCTCAGTTGTGAATACTGAAGAAAAGTATTCATGAAGGATCTCTCCTATCTCTGTAGGGTATGTGCACAAATTCCCTTTACAATCCTTGATCAGCCCTACCAACAAGTCCATGCAGATCCTCTGAAGAGCATTTCATCCAGACCTACCCCATCCCTGCCACCCTGCACATCCCATGGCCAATTCACCTTACCCACATATCTTTGGATTATGGGAGGAAATTGGAGCACCTGGAGAAAACCCATGCAGACACAGGGAGAATGTGCGGACTCCACACAGACAGTCGCCCAAGGCTGGAATCGAGCCCAGGTCTTGGGTGCTGTGAGGCAGCAGTGCTAGCCACTGAGCCATGCTCCTGCCACAATGGCATGATGGCACAGTACCAGGGACTCAGGTTCAAGTCTAGCCTTGGGTGCCTGTCTGTGTGGAGCTTGCATGTTCTCCCTGTGTCTGCGTGGGTTTCTGCTGGGTGCTCTGATTTCCTCCCACATCCCAAAGATGTGCAGGTTAGGTAGATTGGTCAAGCTAAATTGACCCTAGTGTGCAGGCTAGTTGGATTAACTGTGGTAAATTTGGGGCTTCAGAGAAAGGGTGGGATGCTGTTTGGAAGATTGATGCCAATTTACTGCATTGAATGGCCTCTATCTGTACCATGGGGTTTCATAATTGAAAATGGTTCCAAAACACTTGATATGCTTGATTGGTATCATATCCTCAAACATCTACTCCCTCCACTACCAATGCTCAGTAGCAGCAATGTGTACTATCTCCAAGATGCACTGCAGAACTTCACCAAAGACCCTCGGTCAGCACCTTCCAAGTACATGATCACTTTCATTTAGAAAACCAAGAGCTGCAGATACATGGGAACACCATTACCTACAAACTCCCCTCCAAGCTACTCACCATCGTGAATTGGAAATATAGCGTTGTTCCTACACTGTCATTGAGTCAAAATCCTGGAATTCTTTCCCTAACAGCATTGTTGGCGAACCAGAAGGTGGACTGCAGCAGCTCAAGATGGCAGCTCACTACTGCCTTCTCAAGGGGTAATTTGGGATGGGCAATAAAATGCTGGCTCAGCAAGTGATGCCCACATCCCATATCCTGTGGATGAATAACTAAAAATTGGACTCCCTCATATTCATGTCTGGGCAGGCTTTTCTGTCCTGGAGGATTAGATTCTCAGGGGTTCAACTTCTCTGCTGTCCTGCTTATGAATAAATAGTTTTTGTAGTGCAAACAATCATCATTTGACACAGTGAGTCATATTCACTTCTAAAAGCAGCTAAACATATCAAGGTGTCTGTGGATGGAACAGAATGCGTCAGGATGCGCCATTGTCTACCTATCTGGTATTCTTTTGTTGAATCACCTCCTGTACCTTGGAAAAGCTCAGGATAGAAGGATTTCAGTTGGGAAACTGTCTGTGATGTTATTGATACTGTAGCAAAATCGCACAGAGCAGTTGCCACAATGTTTGATAAAGTAGGTCAGGAACACAGCCAAACAAAGTCAATTAGAGATGTAACAGAAATTCGTGTATTGCATTGGATGCCAGAAATGCATGATGGATACAGCAATGTGACTTTAGGTTCTTTGCCAGTTTCTCTGGTCTGACTCCCCCAAATTACACTTGCCTATCTGGAAATCCAAGCAGAAGAACTTCTTGTGTAAATCTAGATGAAAAAAAGACGCAGTTGGCTGAAGTTAAGGTTGAAAATGTTGTTAATGGATACTCCTAGGACACAGAAAAAGGGAGGGATGACGTGGAGTTATTTGTTGCAAAGCACTTTTCACCCACTAATAATGATGTCCCAAATGCAACATGGTACACAAAGTCCACGCATAACGTGGATTTGAATGCTGCAAAAAAGCTTTAGGACAAGGCCAAAGATTTAACAGATTTTTTTCCGAGGTAGACCGTTGGGGTGGCATGGAGGTGCTTTGGTTAGTACTGTTGCCTCACAGCACCAGGGATGTGGGTTTGATTGTAGCCTTGAGCAACTGTTTGTGTGGAGTTTGTACATTTTCCTCGTGTCTCTGTGGGTTTCCTCCAAGTGCTCTGTTTTCCTCCCACGATCCACACATGTGTAAGTTAGGTGGAGTGGTCGTGCTAAATTCCCATTGTGTCCGGGGGTATATGGGTTAGGTGGGTTAGACATGGTACAAAACCCCATGCAGGGATGCAGTGGGTCTAGGTAGGATGATCTTTGGCAATCATTGCAGACTCGATGGGCCAAATGGCTTCTTTCTACACTGTTGGTTTGTAAGGCAGTATATAGAAACAAAAGGTATGTCTCAGATTTGGCCACAATCTGCACAAAACAGAGGATGCATTAGGGTCTTTAAAAAAATGTAATGTTTATGAGCTCATCTGCCTTACCAGTCAGACCCTATATGCATTGAAATAAATGCACTTTAAACCAGATGTCTTTTTTCCTCCTTTTTATGGTGCCTGGCTATCCTGAGTAGCAAAATTGCTCTCTGTCACAGATAGACAGGGTAATGAAGAAGGTATTTGGTACACTTCGCTTTATTGGACAGTGCATTGTGTACAGGAATTGAGAAGCCATGTTGCTCTATATAAGACATTGGTCAGGCCACTTTTGGAATACTGCATTCAATTCTGATCTCCCTGCTACAGGAAAGATGTTGTGAATCGTGAAAGGGTTCAGAAAAGATTTACAAGGATGTTACTGGGGTTGGGGGATTTGAGCTGTGGAGATAGGATGAATAGGCTGGGGCTATTTTGTCTGGAGCATCAGAGGCTGAGGGGTAAGATGTTTATAGATTTTCACCTTATCCCTAGCCCGATGAATTTAAGATCATTTTCCCAGTGTGGCGAGTCTAAAGCTAGAGAACATAAGTTTAATGTGAGAGCGGTAATATATAAAAAGGACCTAAAAGACACCTTTTCCCTGCAGAGGATGTTATATTTTTGGAATGAGTGGCCAGAGGAAGTGGTGGAGGCTGGTACAATTATAACATCTAAAAGTCATCTGATCGGTAATTGAATAGGAAGGATTTAGAGGTATATGGGCCAAATGCTGGCAAATGGGCTTAGATTAATTTAGGAAATCTTGTCAGCATGGACAAGTTGGATCACAGGGCCTGTCTCCATGCTGTACAACTCTATGACACTCATAGCTCCAACAACCCAAGAAGCTTGACATCATCCAGGACAAAGCAGTCTGCTTGATTAGCATCACATCAACAAATATCCTCTCCTTTCACCACCTAAACTCAGCAGCAAGACTGAATGAGCTGAGCAGGTCCGAAAGAATAGAGCTGCTGGACTTGGTCTGCAACAGGTGGCCAGGAAGCCAACAAGAGGGAAAAATGCACTTGGCTTCCTCCTTGCCAGTCTGCCTGTTATAGATACTTCTGTCCGTGACAGTGTCAGTAAGAATGACATTCTCACAGAACACATGGAAATGAAGTCCAGTCTTCACACTGAAAATACCCTCCATTATTTTGTGTGGTACAACACTATGCTAAATGGGGCAGATTTTGAACAAACCTAGCAATTCAACTGGGCGTCCATTAGGCATTGTGGGGCATCGACAGCAGCAGAATCATACTGCAATGTCATCAGCGGGCATATCCCCCACTGTACCAATTCCATCAAGCAGGGGATCAACCCCAATTCAGTGCAGAGTGATTGAGGACATGTCAGGAACAGCAGCAGGAGTACCTAAAAATGAGATGTCACCCTGGTGAAGCTACCAATCAGGACTGCATATTTGTGAAACAACCTCAGTGGCAATCGATAGAACTAGGTGCCCCCCACAAGCAATGGATCGGATCTAAGCTCTGCAGTCCTGCCACATCAGTCATCAATAGTGTTATATGATAAAACGACTCACTGTAGGAAGAAGCTCCGTAAGTATTCCCATCGTCAGTGATGGAAGAGTACAACACAACAGTGCAAAAGATAAGATTGAAGCATTTGCAGCGGTCTTCAACCGGAAGTCCTGAGTGGATGATCCATCTTGACGACCTTCATTGGTCCCCAACATTTTCGCTCGCAGTCTTCTGCCAATTCGATTTACTGCACGTGGTATCAAGAAACTATTGGAGACACTGGAAACTGCAAATTCTGTGGGCCCTGACAACATTCTGGAAATAGTACTGAAGACTTATATCCCAGAACTGAACGTTCCTCTAACCAAGCTCTTCCAGTTCTGTTACATTACTGGCATACACCATACTATGTGAAAAATTACTGAGGTATGTCCTGTACAGAAAAAGCAGGACAAATCCAGCCCAGCCAATGATTGCCCCCATCAATCTACTTTCAATTATTAGTGAAGTGATGGAAGGTGTCATCAACAGTGCTTTTCAAGCAGCACTTGCTGAGCAGCAACCTCCTCTCTGACATCCAGTTTAGTTTCCTGCAGGGCTGCTCAGTTCCTGACCTCATTTCAGCCTTGCTTCAAATATGGACAAAGTGGAGCCAATCTACCATCCTCTGAGAAAAAGAATAGGAAACGACATCACCAACCCAAGGAAACCTAAACAGATAAATAGAAAGCGGGACATAACACCAGTGCTTCATCGGAGGCTCACTGATGATGTTACCTAGAATGGCGACGAAACATCTGAAAACTAACCTTCCAGCTCAGCGAGCAAACTCACATCCATAATTCCAGGTAATTAAGAGTGTCAAAAGACAATACAAATGGTGTGAGTGGAGTGTCAACAGGCTGAAAAGCAAGTGAAACGATGACCTGTGAACCAATTAATTAAGACTGAGAGATAATTGCAAAAAAATCAAAGATAAGATTGTGCTGGAGACAAACCAAATGGCTGGAATAACATGATAGCTATCAGAGTCACATGATGAGGGTCTAACCAAAGTAACAAGTAATCCAAAACTTTTCAAACAAATTAAGGTAGAGAAATCATAACAAGTTATCAAGGTGACATGTCAAAAACAGAACATTAAGGAAGATGTTTCGTGTTTGTAAAAATGTGGTGGGGTTACATGTATTGCAACATTGAACCCAAGATTTCTTTGTGGTAGAACTGCTGTTTGCTGAGTTGACCAACGTATCCTGTTCTTATGAGGGCATCTTTCAGTATCGATAAGTGTCAATCTCTGATGACATGCCAGGTCATTGACATGAACACTACCATCACATGTGGGAACACCACCTGCCATTCACAAGATAGATATGCATGTGTCTACCTCATACACTGTAGGCAAGGATGCCCTGAGGCATGGTATATCAGCGACGCTACGGCAACAGATGAATGGTACTGTGCAAAAAGTTGCCAGGCAGGAATATTCCATCCCAGTTGGTGAATACTTCAGAGGTCAAGGACATTCAGCCTCTGATATTTAGGTAAGTGCCCTCCAATCTGGCCTTCATCAGGCGCACAACGCAGTATCACGGAGCAGAAACTGATCGTCAAGTTCCGTACCCATGAAGATGTCCTGAACCATGATCTTGGGTCCATATAGCGCTACATGTAACCCCACCGTACTGTTTGGTTAGACCCTTGTCATGTGACTTTTATACCTATCATGTTATTCCAGCGTTTTGGTTTGTCTCCAGCACCATGTTGTTTTTCATTTTTTTTGTAATTATGTCTCAGTCTTATTTAATTGGTTCATAGGTCATCCCTTCACTTGCTATTCAGCTGTTGACACGTTTGATCACCTGCAAAGACTTGTTATTCAGCCTGTTGACATTCCATTGACACCATTTGTACTGTTGTTTGACACTCTTAATTACCTGGAGTTATCTTGCAGTGAGCTCTCTGCTTATAAATTCAGTGCTTGTGATTTCAAATAAAACTGTCTGGCTGTTACCTGGTGTTGTGTGACTTCTGACTTTGTCCACCTGTCCAACACGCATCTTCACATCATAACCACTTCCATCAAGAAGGACAATGCCAGCTGATAAATAGCAACACCACCACCTACAAGTATCCCCCAAGCTGCTGAGTGCAGGAGAAATTAGAACTAGTGAAAGAGATAAAGGTCAATATCAAAGGTAAGACACTTTATCTGGATGCATCTATCATTTGTAACAAGACAGTTTAGTTGATGGCAAAACTAGAAATATTTTTATATTTCTAGCAATTACAGAAGTGACCAGGATTGGGAACTCAATATTCAATGTTATGGTTTATCCATATTCCAGAAGAGGAGGTAGATAACTTTGCTAAAAAAAAGTGTCAATATGGTAGTGAATATTGGTATAGGTGCAATAGATCTTGATGTGGAATCAATTTATATACTGACTGGACAAATCAGATGGACAGGCTAATATGGAAGAAAATATGTAATGTGCAGCAAGTATTGTTTTTTAGAGCAGTACGTTGTAGAAACCCCCAGGAACGGGCTGTTTTAGATCTAGGAATATGCAATGAGATGGGATTGGCAAGAGATCTCATAGTTAAGAATCCGCTATGGCTTAGTGATCTCAAGGTGGTAGAATTTTGAATTCACTTTGAGGGAGAGCAACCTTGGTCTCAAATCAGTGTCCTGAACTTAAATAAGGTTAATTATAATAGTATGAAGACACAGTTGTCTATTTTCCCCACAAGCTAGCACTAGACCAATGAGGAATTTTGGTGGATGAACAGTGCAGACATTTGAGCAGATAATTCATAACACTGAGCAAAAAATTATTCAAGTCAAAAGGAAGGTCCAGATGGGAAGGGTGAATCACCTGTGGTTAACAAAGGCAGTCAAAGTGACAATCCAATCAAAAACTAAGGAATACAATACTGCAGAAATGATTGTTAGGCTAGAGGATTGGAAATTTTTTTTAGGAACTGGCATAGAGTAATTAAAAGCTAATGAAGATGGAGAAATTTGATTCTGAAAGTAAATTGGCAAGCAACATAAAAACAAACAGTAACAGTTTGTGTAGGTATATAAAAAGAGTGGTTAACGTGAGCATGGAACCCTGACAGTATTTAAAGAAGACTGATAAATTTTTGAAATATTGAGTTGAGGGTGCAAAATAGAAGTTGAGGCCTGCGGCAGGCTAGCTGTGATTTTACCGAGAGCAGGGATAGTTTAAGAGGCTGAATAGCCTACCTTTGTTCCTGTTCCTTAATCTGTTATGTACTTTGAGCTTCATTGGAACAGAACAATGGGTCAAGGACAGAAATGCTATGATGACGTTTAGGTGAAGAATCGAAATGATAGGTCACTGGAAACTCAGTGTCATGCTTGTCGTTTGCAGTGCCATTCAAATCTCTCCTGACTTTCACCCTATTACAGATCTTCTTTTACTGTTCGTCTCTTCCACCCCTTGCTCAAAACCTCATTGAAACATCTGAGGAGGCTTGACAGGGAAGAGGTTGAAAAGATGTTTCCAGTACAGGGCAATCTTGAACGAAGGACTCAAGAGCTCTTGCATTTGTAAACTTTCCCATTTTTGCTAAAAGGTCATAGACCTGAAATGTCAACTGCTGGTCTCTATATGGATGTTACAATAACCTGAGTACTTTCAACATTTTGTGTTTGGGAATTAATTCTGCCTTGAATTGATATTCAAGTGCACATTCTTTTCCAACAGATTTTGCAAGATGGTGTTGCTGATTTCTTTTTCTTTCTTATTATACTGATGTGCTGCCTAGTTTTAATTAATTTTAAATGACCAAGTTGTGAAATGAGATTACCTCTGTGAAGGAATTCATAAATCCAGGTATTTGTAACTTGTTTTGTTAAGAATTTTTGTTTTCAAGCATGCACAAAAATCAAACTTGTTATGAGTCTAAGATACTCTGATGGTTTAGCTGGAACTAAATTTAAGTAGAATTTGCTAAGTTGTTATCACAGCTAGTTCGTAGGCATAATAGAAGAAACAGATAAAATTAGCAGCTTGAAGAGAAATGATCATACGTGAAGTAGTTTTGGAGAAGTGGGCACTGGATTGATTTATCATCTGGGATTCAATGGATCATATTAAAAAAAGGTTAAGTTAGTTCTGTTTTTAAATCATGTGTATTCCAATTGGCGGTTTGAGTTTAAGTTTATAAGATTCAGTTAAATAACTTTTCATCGTTCGCAATTGTAAGTTTGCTATCTTGATGTAATTTGATTTAATTTTGTGAAACAGGAAAAATAAGTTTACGTGAGCGTAAGATTCACATGTTAGGTCAGAACAGCAGTGGCCCAACTGGTACATTTTACTTTCTGTGTGCTATTCATCAAAGGGTTTCCAAGATAATTGCTCTGGACCTACATGTCTGTTTTGATATAGTTCGTTCCAGAATCTCATGTTTAACTTTTCTTCTAATTTGGGCACATTTTACAAACTTGCTTTGCCCAAAGCAGTTTAACTGTCAACTATTTCAAATGTGGAAACATACTAGCCCATGCAGGATGCTGTGTCATAGCACTTTTCACAACTTGATTATTTTCACAAATAAATTGAAGTATTTGACAGAAACTAATTACATTCTCAACACATGAGATAAGATTGTTCCCAAAGTAAATGATCATTTTTTGATCCAGTTTCTGTCAGACAGATCTGTCCCAATGGTCATCAGAAGTTCTGAGCCTATATCACTCAAAACTAGCATAAAATTTATATTTCTGTTCAAAATTAATGATTTCGAACAACGAGAGTACCTTAATTCATACTTTCTAGTTTATAATCCTGCACTAAAAAAAGAAATACCGCAATCTGTTTTATGATTATCTGAAATTAGCAAAAACAGAATATTCCAAGATTGTAAGTGTTATGGTGCCGACTGATGATATTACTGGACAAGTTAGATTTCAGATTGAAATCTGGCTTGACAGACCATATATTGTCTTTTATTGGTTTCAACAAGGCGGTCTCACATTGAAGTGCCAAACAAGCAATATTGAGATTTGGTTTTAACCCAAACTGGAAGATTTATTTTTAAACTGTGGTAATTTTTCCCAAGCTTAAACAAAAATGAGAAATTTCCTGCAGAAAGCCTCGTGGACTACACTATGTACTTTGCTCAGTGGTAACTCTCCCAATGTAGAAGAAAGGCATTGGAGGCTATCTCTCTCACGCTGTCTTTTCATGCCTCTCCCTCTCTCTCGCTGTCTCGAAAGAAATCACCATGAATGCAGGAATACTTGGAACTTAAATCCCTTCAAAAACACAGAAAATACATTGGTCACTTGTTCCAAAATCAAAACTCCGAACTAAAACATAAATGATGTTACAATAGAAACAAATCTCACACCCTACATCACATACCATCCTAATGTATGTTTGGAAGCTGCTTTATGCAGTTAAATTTATCCTTGTTTTCACATCCTTACATGACCTTGTTCCTCGTCCATCACGACATTCATCAGTGCTTCTCCAATTCTAGCTCCCTCTTCATGCCCAAATTCAATCATACCACTATTGGCCGCTGTGCATTCAGCTGGGTAGAGTTTGAGCTCTGAGGTTCTGTTTTCTTTTAAATGAACCTGTGAGACACTTGGAATTTTTTTGTCTCCTGAAGACTCCATAGAATTCAGTATACTTTTAGTTGCTCATTGAAGCTCACTTGGAAGCATAAATCTTGTTGACAACTCATGTAGAATGACTTTATATGTTTGGAAATGTTCTATACAATTATACGTTTTTACATTTGTCTGATAAGAGAACATAGCAGTTAAGTAATTTTGAAGTATAGTCACTGCTGTAATGTTAGAAAAATGATGATGATTGAGGAATTTCTTGTATTCCCTGTATTTCTTTGGGATAATGAACTTTTGCCTGAAGACACTTGGGGTTTCATTTTAAAGATAGGCAGCTCCGATAGCATGGCACTTCTGCAGCACTGTGTTGGAGTGTGCTCGAGCCATTTTCCAGGTCTCATACTGAAATGCCCACGTTAATTTGTTCACTTTAGATTTTAACAAATAAGGAAATAGACAGGTTAGTGCAGTAACTCAGGAAATTTAACTTTGATTAATAAATAATGCCTGTCTAAACATAGCAGAGACTTTATGGGTGTATTGCTTTCCAGTTGAACCTTGGGCACAGGTCAGCTTTGGTTTTTTGATCACTTTCCAATGCCTTGAAGGCCTTCCTCTCCTGGTTGAAAGTGGATAACTTCAAAATTTCTTGTGTTCGTTTCAAACTGTAAGCTGTTGCTTATTAACTTTTTTCTAACCGAAAAACCATGGCATGATCACTTAGACTGTTACATTCTGATTGGCCTAGGCTAGATGACAGTTAATGTTAATTGGTTTAAACGCTGCATGATCAAACTTTAATTGGCTGTTAAAGGCGGTGGACATTGACTGATGTCACCTCCCATTGCCTTTTGACTTGTTCTCTAAGTTTTCAATTATACATGGTTTGATCCTCTTCAAGAAGTTATGTCATTGTCAGTTTACTTAAGTAAGAGAATAACTTGAAATATTCTTTGCTTCATTATCAAAGAAAACTGAGAAGCATTTGCAGTTGGTTAGCAATGATTGACATTCTCGAACTCCTGTTTCGTTACTGTCTAATATGGCAGAGTTCCCATAAGAACTAGGAGCAGGAGTAGGCAATCTGGCCCCTTGAGCCTGCCCCGCCATTTAATAAGATTATGGCTGATCTTCTTGAGACTCAGCTGCACTTACCCGCCCACTCACCATAACCCTTCATTCCTCACTATTCAAAAATTTTTTGAGCCTTGCCTTAAACATATTCAGTGAGGCTGCTTCACTGGGCAGGGAATTCCCCAGATTCACAACCTTTTGGGTGAAGAAGTTCCTCTGACCTCAGTCCAACATCTGCTTCCCTTTATTTTGAGGCAATGCTCTCGAGCCCTAATTTCACCTGCTAGTGAAAACAACCTCCCTGCCCCTCTCTTCCCTTCATAATCTTATGTTTCTATAAGATCTTCCCTCATTCTTCTGAATTCCAAAGAGCATAAGCCCAGTCGACTCAGTGTCTCCTCATAACACAACCCTCTCAACACTGGAATCAACTGAATCAATCTCCTCTGCACCCCCTCCAGTACTAGTATTTCTCTTCTCAAGTAAAGAGACTAAAATTGCACACAGTACTCCAGGTGTGGCCCTCACCAGGACCCTATACAGCTGCAGCATAGCCTCCCTGTTTTTCAACTCCATCACTCAAGCAATGGCAGTCAAAATTCCATTTGCTGTGTAGATCTTCAGATGCACCTGCAATCCCACCTTCAGCGATTCATATACAAAGACACCCAAGTACCTCTGCACAGCAGCCTGGTCCAGTTTTTTTTTTACCATTTAAAACATAGTCTGTTTTGTTGTTATTCTTTACCAAAGTGGATGACCTCTCACTTATCAACATTGTACTCCATCTGCCAGACCTTTGACCACTCACTTAGACTATCTAGATCCCTCTGCAGACTCTGTGTCTTCTGCACACTATGCTGTATCACTCACCTTAATATCAACTGCAAATTTTGACACACCACACTTAGATGATTTGGAGTTGGGGACTATGTCAATTGTAAACAATTGAGGTCCCAACGCTGATCCCTGAGGGTCACCACTAGCCACTAACTGCCAACCAGAAAAGCACCCATTTACCCCTACTCTTTGCTTTCTACTGGTCAACCAATCCTCTATCCATGCCAATAGATTACCTGTAATACCATGCAACTTTATCTTATGTAGCAGCCTTTGCTGTGGCACCTTGTCAAATGCCTTCTGGAAATCCAGACACACCACATCCACAGGTTCCCCAGTGTCTGCCATGCAATTAATGTCCTCAAAGAATTCCACTAAAATAGTTAAACGTGACCTACCCTTCATGAACCCATGCTGGGTGTTCCCAATGGGACAAGTTATATCCAGATGTCTTGCTATTTCTTCCTTAATGATAGATTCAAGCATTTTCCCCACTACCAAAGTTAAACTAACTGGCCTATAGTTAGCTGCTTTTTGTCTACTTCCTTTTTTAAACAGTGGCGTCAAATTGGCTATTTTCCAATCTGCGGGAACCACCCCAGAGTCCAGTGAATTTTGGTAAATATTTACTAGTGCATTTTCTATTTACCCCTATCACCCCTTTTAGTACCCTGGGATGCATTTCATCAGGGCCAGGAGACTTGTCTACCTTTAGTCCCATTAGCTTGCCCAGCACTGCCTCCTTAGTGATAATAGTTTCTTGGTCCTCACCTGCTATAACCTTCTTGCCCTTAGTTTTCGGCACGTTATTTGTGCCTTCCACTGTGAAGACCGACACGAAATAACTGTTTAATGTCTCGGCTGTTTGCTCATTCCCAGGTTATTAAATTGGCCTTCTCATCCTCTAAAGGACCAATGTTTACCTTTGCCACTCTTTTACGATTTATATATTTATAGAAACTTTTGCTGTCTGTTTTTATATTCTGAGCAAGTTTACTCTCATCATCTTTCTTTCTTTGTCTTATAACTGTTTTTGTGGCTTTCTGTTGGCCTTTAAAGATTTCCCAGTCTACTAGTTTCCACTACTCTTTGCTTTTTGTATGTGTTTTTTTTCAACCTGATACTTTCCTTTACTTTCTTAGACATCCATGGCTGGCTGGCTGTCTCTCTCTTTTCCTACAGTTCTTCCTTATCACTGGAATATACATCTGCTGAGCACTGTGAAAAATCATTTTGAAAGTCTACCACTGTTCCTCAATTGACCCACCGTGAAGCTTTTGCTCCCATTCTACCTTAGCTAACTCCTCCCTCATTCCTTCATAGCCTCCTTTGTTTAAGCACAGGATATAGTTACTGGATTTAATCTTCTCATGCTCCATCTGTATTTTAAATTCAACTGTATTGTCGTTGCTCCTTGCGAGTGGGTCCCTAACTGTGACACCATCAATTATTCCTGTCTCATGACACAGGACTAGATCTAGGATAGCTTGCTCCCTCATAGATTCCATTACATATTGTTCAAGGAAATTATCGCGGATGCATTCTATGAACCCCTCCTCAAGGCTACCATGACCGACCTGGTTTGAACAATCGATATGTAGATTAAAATCCCCCATGATAAATTAAACATTCACTTATCACTAACAGTTTGTCTTTACCTTTTGGAGTCAGTGGTTGAAAATGGTTTTGTTTTTGCTGTTTGAATGCTCGAAAACCCTTTGCTAACCTTTATATTTTAAGGCAAAACTAATACAGAAGATACTTGACACTACAAATTGTTTTGAAGTCCCCAAGATTATGCAGTTATAAACTTAAACACATTGTTATATAAAATTAATGCTAATACCAAGTTATATTTATTCATTTGCTGTGCTTCAAGTCAGGGTCAGTTAGATCAGTTGGCAGGACAGCTGGTTTGTGATGCAGAATGACAACAACAATTTGGGTTCATGTCCTGCACTGGCTGAGGTTACCACAAAGGACTGTCTTTCTCAATCTCTCCCCTCGCCTGAGCCATGGTGATCCTAAGATTAAACCACTGTCAGTTGTGACTCTCTAATGAGAGAGCACCCCTGTGGTCCAGTCAAACCACAGCAACTTTACCTTTATATGTATAACATACTGGTACAAGGACACAGTTGTGGTTGATTCCTTGATAAGGGTAACAAGCCAGAAGAGTACTCTCTCTGTCTTATTCCTCCTTGGGAGTTTGGATCGGAAACAAAACTGACCTGATTCAGCCTTGCAGCTGTAACTCTAAACATGAGGTTATTGTCTTTACCTTGTTTGCAATCCCACAGTGCATTTCAAATGAAGCCAACTTGAGTCACATAATGTTGTAGTGTGAAGATCTACATTGGCTGTGATTAAGCAGAGTATTACAATATGAGATTAATCAATATATGTACTTTTAAAATGTGATAATAACTGAACTGAAATCAATCATGCAGTGTTAGTTTCTGTACAAATCATGCAAGCCCTGAAGTGGAGCGTTGCACCCTCAAGCTTATGTTGCCTTGATGCCAGAGATTACCATGTCATATCCAAACTAAGATACTGTCCGCATGGGTTTCCTCTGGGTGTTCTGGTCTCCTCCCACAGTCCAAAGATGTGCAGGCTAGGTGGTTCGGCCGTGCTAAATTGCGCGTAGTGTTCGGGGGTGTGTGGGTTATAGGGGGATGGGTCTGGGTGGGATACTCCAAGGGGCGGTGTGCACTTGTTGGGCCAAAGGAGCTGTTTCCACACTGTAGGAATCTAATCTAATCTAATCTAATCTAATAGTCTGTGAAGCTTGATTTTACATTTTGTGTGAAAAGCATGCAGTGGTCTTTTGTGGAAAGCCTGTTTAATGCTCCAGTTCATGCAAAGAAAATTTAATAGTGTTCTGTCAGCTGTTAGAAAACATATAAATGTGGAATACCAGGTAGAAAAGTCCAATACTAACGAAGTGCTTTTGTTTTTAGAAATGTATCTCCAGAACAATGTTTGTAGTACATGGAAATGTACAACAGTGGCCATTGTTAACCTAAAGGGAGAACATGAAGAGATGTATATGATCAACAGAGGATAGAAAAGGCATATCCATGAAAAACGTGAATGAGAAAACCACATAGTGTCCAGAAGAAAGTCAAATATTCATAAGGCTGTGAATAAAAATTACACGATGACCCAATAAGTTATTATGGCTATTACAGAAATGGATGATGAACTAATTTTGAACAGCCAATGTTGTATTGCTTCATTCTTAATTGCATTCTCACCAATGAAATAAGGCTTCTAACAAGGAAATCAAAGTTTGGAAATGAAGAATGGAGTTGATTTTAAAAATTGGAGGGAAACTTGCACTCAGAGCTTTTAGACATCTACCATTGGTTTGCTACTCTCAGAATTTACATGGCCCATCCTGTAGGACAAGAAGATTAATAAAATGGAACATTTATTGTCGTACTTATATCATGTTAAAACCTAGCTATACTGTTATTCTCTTCACTCTTTGATAATATTCAAATGTTGTGTCAGTACTGTTACCATGCATCTGCAGCTGCTGTGTCGGTGGTACTTCGCTGTCACTGGAATTGTGGCATCTCCATTTATTTCTTGTGGCTGGAATGCTGTTTTGTGAAGTAATAAAATAGATGCTAAATCTTCAATTACTTGAAGACTGTCTTTTTCCACTTATTGATATCTATCTCATACGAAAACAAGGTTAGGAAAATGGATAAATCTTGAAGCATATTCCTTTGTGCCTGTGCTGGCGATTTGAAAGAGCATTCCTGCTTACTGCCGCACTTCAGATATTTCCTGATAAATTAGTCCTCTTCAAGTGCATGTCCAGTTCCCTTACCATGTTCCAATGCAACTTTTTTCTGTTACGTGTTCAGATGTTCTAGATCTTCATAAATCCCTGTGAATAGTCTCCCTGTTTTCACCCTTGTTGCTTTCCCAATTCTTTGAAATCAGTGACCTGTGGTTACTGACCCACTTTCTGTTTGCTCTATCAAAACCTGTGTAATTAGAATTCCTACATCAGCCCTGTCCTTAAATCTCTCTCCTCTAATGTGAATTTCTCCACTTTATCCTTGGTATAATCTTAGTGAACAAACCTCCTTTTGTACCCTCTTCAAGGTCTTCACATTGTTCCTAGAGTGCAGTGTCCAGACTTGTGCACTCTACTCCAGCTGAAGCCAAATGAGCACTTGTTAAGGTTTAGCATATAAACCAGCAGCAAAATACTAGTGTTCCAAGTTTTTTTGTTTAAATTATTTCCAACCCAATCTGGAAGCTGGAAGACCATAAAAATTGTGTTATTCTATATTTGAAATCCCTGTACTGAATAGCAGTTTAATTTTAATCTTGCTCTGACTCAACCTATTTGCAGATTGCTTTGGCTGCAGCTGGACTCAATTATCCCTGCCACCGACTAACAGTCAGTAAAAGACCTTCACCTACACAAACCCGAGAACACTCTGAAGAGGTAAAGCAATTGTTTTCTTTTGACTTTCATTTATTTTAAAGTATGAAGTTGTCAATTTGCTACATACTGCCTTTTTTAAAAGAAGACATTGTACAGGATCATAGTCTGGCTGCAACACAGAAGGTGGTCATTTCATCTGTCACATCAGTGCTTGCAAAAGCATCTCCACTCATTCCTGTTGTTTCCCTGTAACCCTGCAAATTATTTCTCTTCAGGTGATTATCCAGTTTTCTTTTGGAAATTGTGCATTGGCCTCCATCGCTCTCTGACAATGCAAATCCTAACACTGAAGTTATTTTAAAAATCGGCTTCTCCCCATGTCACCATTGCGATTTGTGTTTGCTGATATTTTGTATTACCACATGTTGTGAAATAATCATTCATGGTGCCGGATAACGAGTTACTAATGTGACCCCATTTTCATGTGCCATTTGGATAGTTTTTAAAAGCTGGGTGGAAACGCAGCACAAATTTTGAAGTGTTAGTAAAACATTGTTGTATGTTACCTTTAGTTGCCTTCAGTGAAGGCGACATGTGTTTCAAAAAGTTTCGAAGTCTTTGTATTGTAATGAATATTTTTGTAGGCAGATGAGCAATGAGTTCTGTCTTCTTGCTCTGCTTCTATTTCACACTTTCTAACTAAACCCGCTGCAGCTTTATTGCTGTGGTTGTAAATAATTAACTTGAAGATTCTATTCATTGATGACCCTGAATAATTAATGAAGGGATTGGACGACTTTATATTATCAGTTTGCCTTTGGTTCTGATTATGTTGTACTCGCATAATAAAAATGAATACTGTTCAACATATATTTCTTTACATTGTAATGCAAATATATTTTTAGATTTGAATACTTTAAATGAGACATCTTTATCGTTACTTTACTTCAGTACATTGGCCTAGGTTCTTCCAATACTATAGACCAGGTAGTTTGACCTCTGTAGTGGGGAAGTTGCTAGAGTCAATCATAAAAAGAATCCCTACAGTGTGGAAGCAGTATATTCAGCCCATCAAGACCATACCAACCTGCTGAAGAGCATCCACCCAGACCAACCTCTGCCCTTCCCACTCTGGACACTATGGGAAATTCGGCATGGCCAATCCACCCACCCTACACATCTCTGGACTGTGAAAGGAAACCGGAGCACCAAGAGGAAACCCATGTAGAACCGGGTAGAATGTGCAAACTTCACATAGTTGCCAGAGGGTGGAATTGAACCCAGATCTCTGGCACTGCAAGGCAGCCATGCTAACCACTGAGCCACCATGCCACCGATAACTGAACACTAGGAAACACAGAGCTCAATTCACCAGTGTCAGCACTGTTTCGTGAAGGGCAAGGCATGTTTGACAAACTTGCCGGAGTTCTATGAGGATGTAAGTAGCAAGGTGGATAATATGGACCCTGTGGATGTGATCTGTCTAGACTTCGAGAAGGCATTTCACCACAGTGCTGCAGAAAAGATGGATCCAGAAGGTTAGTTCATGGGGTTAGAGGTAGAGTATTGACATCGAAAGAGGATCGGCTGACTGACACAAAGCAGAGGATCAGGATAAATGGGTTCTTCTCTGGAGGGTCAACTATAGCTAGTGTGGTGCTGCAGGGTTCTGTTCTTGGATCTCAACTATTTACAATCCATATAAATGATCTACAAGCCAGGACAGAGTGTAACATAGCAAAATTCATGGATAATACTAAAATAGATGATAAAGCAGACTGTGATGAAGAGATCAAGAGTTTACAAATGGATATTGATAGGCTAGGAGAAGGGTCAGAATCTGGCAGATGAGTTTAATGTGGAAAAGTGCAATATTATTGATTTTGGCTGGAAAAATAAAGAGTAAATTGTTAGTTAAATGGGAAGCAGCTTCAAAGTGTGTCAGTTCAGAGAGATGTGGGTGTCCTTGTGCATGAATTGCAGGAACTGGGTATGGCGATAGAGCATACAATAAGAAAGGCAAATAGAATCTTGGCATTTATTGCACGAGGACTGGACTATAAAAGTAAAGGAATGTTGTTACAATTATATAAAATGTTGGAGAACACACCTGGAATACTGTGATAACAAAGTGTGGAGCTGGATGAACACAGCAGGCCAAGCAGCAACTTAGGGGCGCGAAAGCTGACGTTTCGGGCCTAGACCCATGAAGGGTCTAGGCCCGAAATATCAGCGCTTGCACCCCTAAGATGCTGCTTGGCCTGCTGTGTTCATCCAGCTCCACACTGTGTGATCTCGGATTCTTCATCTGCAGTTCTCGTTATCTCTGATCACAATTTTAACCTCACCTGGAATATTGTGTCCAGTTGTGGTCTCTTTAGTTGGGGAATGATATGGTGACATTTGAGGTAGTTCAGAAGAGATTCACCAGAATGACTTCAGAGATGAAGGGGCTGTCGTATGAGGAGCTGTTGAATTGTTTGTGTTTGTACTCGCTGGAGTTCAGAAGAATGAGGGGGGAATATGACTGAGATGTATAAAATGCTGTAAGAGATTGATAAGGTGGATGTTGAACAGAAGTTCTCCTTTATGGGACGATCTTGAACTAGAGGGCATTGATAAAGAGTGAGAGGAAGTAGGTTCAAAACTGAGAGGGTTGTGAATCCGGGGGACTCGTTGCCCTAGAGCGCAGTGGAAGCACAATTCTTCAACAGATTGAAGAAAGAAGTACATGTGTTTCTGATGAAAAGCGAGATAAAGAGATATGGAGAGCAGGCAGGAGAGTAAAGTTGAGACTAGGATAAGATCAGCCATGATCATGTTAAATGGCAGAGCAGGCTCAAAGGGCTGAATTGTCTACTTCTGCTCCTAATTCCTACGTTCCTATGTTCTTAAATCACAACGTTAATCGTACCATTTAGAATTACTGTACAACAATCAACCTTTTGCACTCTTGAGAATTACCATTTGATAATTTAGTAAAATGTCCACTTAAACTTTCTTAATGTCTAGATCGCATAATTGATCATTTGATGGCTTGAAGTGGCATGAATAACATACAAACGTATGCAACAAGAGTAGGTCTCTGGGCCTTGGGCTTGCTCTACCATTAAGTAAGATCATGGCTGATCTGATTTTAACCCCAACTCTCTCTTTTGCATATCCCTGATAATCTTTCATCCCCTTGGTTTGGCAGAATACGTGTAATTAAAGTGTCTGGCATGGATTTTTATGCATGATTCCCAATGTGTGAAGGTCGGCTGTTTGGAAGAAAATGGTTCATCACTGGCTGGGAACCTCTTAAGAAACAGGGTACATTGCCCAGTACTGGAGCATTTCTCACTTCCCTTCAAGGAAAGGCAGTTACTGACTTACAAGCGAGAGTATAGAGTTATGTCCCAGTAAGAGTAAGTACTCTAAGGACAAGAGATGAATAAAAAAAAAATGCATTGGATATTTAATTTCCACATTATCAAAATATTATATCTACCATATTAGTCTTCCTCTGTTTGTGTCAGTCCAATCCAGGAAGGAAGAAAAAGTATTTACTTTTGTGTATATTTGTGTGAATGAGATAGAAATTTTGTAAAATAGTCTTTAACACTTGGAAGCCACCACATATTACGATAAAATCCAGGACGAGAGTAATTGATACTGAAAAAATGTTATGAAAAATTAGGAAGTCGAATGAATGGGATTCAAAAATGTCAAGAAGAGATTGCAAATAAACATTTTAGGGATAGATCAGTATTGTGAGGATTAGTAAGTTGTGGTAAGGCCACTATGGAATGAAGAGTGGAGGGAAGTACGTGAAGAAACGACAAAGATACTAGACATATACTTGCCTCAATTTTCACAGCGTAAGTTGTTATGGCCATGATGAGAGGAATGCACTGATTTTTAAACCCAACGACTCGTCAAGTTGCACCATTTATATAGATGTGTTGATACAATCACTGAAATGGCCAATTGATTCCCTAGTGTATTACATTCAGAAAATGAGACATTTTCACAAGGCTTCTTGAATGAACTCAAAATAAATTCATGTATTAGAAGCAGAACTTATTCCTCAAACAATTGGCCAAGCTGTTTGACAACTAATCCAGAAAGGGAATTTTACCCCCTTAATACAACACACATATTAGACTCTGCAGAGAGTATTCTTTTTTAAAGTGGAAAAACAACCTTTATCGTCCAATACACACAACAACAGATAAATTGCTGTGATATTTTGTGGTTTACTTCCATTTCAAGTTCCCGGTTTTTCTTGGGATCCATTTAAGAAATATCAACTCTGCAAGATTTAATGAGGCAAGGTTAAATTGTGAGTCCTGAGGAACGATCCACAGACCTGTTTTCTCCTCCACAGATGCTGCCAGACCTGCTGGGCTTTTCCAGCAACCTTGTTTTTGTTCCTGATTTGGAGTATCTGCAGTTCTTTGGTTTTTTACTTTATTGTCCAATGCTGTGTTAAATAATGGAAAGTTTGGTGAATCCTCTCAAAAACTGAGATTCTTGTGGACTAAGCTAAACCTCTGGCAGCCATAGATTACTGCAAAATCTTTTAGACCGAGCTTCGGTTCAGATGGAAATCCAATTAGATCTAGACATTTAAATAAATGTTACAGCTTAGCTTTTTTTTTGGATTGGCAAAGATAGTCCAAATATTGAGATGTTAACTTTTAATGTACGGGTTCCCAAATTCAACCGGGGAGTGAGAGAGAGAGAGAGCTGCAGCTTTTTTGCTTGTTTACAGCTGTTTCTTTTTTCAAATGCCTGCTATGTTATTACTTTCTTTATGCCCTTCCCATGTGTTCAATGCAAATCAAGGCCAGCCAAGATTGCTTGTCAACCATCATGGGGCTGCTGAAATCCCCACAATTTCAGTACCTTCCAGTTTTATTCACATTGTCTAAAATGTTCCGGTCTTTTCCAGATAACCTAAGATATAAATATATATTCCTAGCATAGGATATATAGGGATTGTAGAACCATTGTAGTTAGATATGGAACTTGTTGTGGAGATAGTTAGTTATTTAAATAGAAGTGGTGGCTTTTTTTCTGAAAATAAAGCCACATTTAACCTTGCAGACGTGATATTTCTTGAATGGATCCCAAGAAAAACTGGGAACTTGAAATGGAAGTAAACCACGAAATAACACAGCAGTTTATCTAACTTCAAGTGATGCTAAATTATGAGTTATGATATTAAGTTTTGCAGTCAGGATTTCAAAAGGACAGGTCACTCTTGTCTTACCTTAAAGATTTCTTGATAGGATTAATGCAGAAAATCAATAAAGAAAATGCAATAACTTTTGGTTTATTTTGTTTTTCTTTAGTTTTGTTAGTGATTTAATGCTCCTTTCTCATTCTTAAGTTCATATTTTTGCTTACTCGATTTTTTTTCTAGTTACAGTTTGCTTTAATTACTGTTTTGAATGCTCATGGTCCATGGTGAAGTTTATTAACATTATTTGCTTTCAATTCTTCATGCAGTGCACTGATGTTCATATGGTCAGTGACAGTGAGGGAGATGATTTTGAAGATGCTACTGAGTTTGGAGTTGACGATGGTGAACTTTTTGGCATGGTATCTTCGGGACCAAAGAAGTCTGCAATGAGTATGTGTAAAATACCAGTATTATCCAGCACAACCTGCATCTTTTCACAGTGTCATTCCATAGTTTACTACTTTGATTTTTTCGTTGTTCTTTTATCATGATTTACATCTTCTAACTGAAATGCATGTTGCTAATGTAAAGGACTTGGTGAAAAAGAATGATCATTGCTGAAAAGAGAAACATGTTGCTGAACTCTTTGCCTTGTGTTCATCAAAACATCAAATACCAAGTTTCAAACAATTCGGAAGGAGAACAGGGTGTTGCTTGCTTAGTAAGTCCACTAAAATTGATTAAAGCATTGCCAAGGAATGGGCAAAGTACCAGTGAACTATGGGCTCCCTGTACTCCCAAATTATTCAATAAAGGTTCAAGGCTTGAAAATATGCCTTTTGTTAGCAGAGAACAGGTGCCTTTGTGGGATGGAATGCTACTTCTAGTGAGCATAAATGAGCCATATTACAAAGTTTTGGTAAAGATCTGTAGTTCGGGTCGTGGGTGAGGGTGTTGACTTGCTCGACGAGCTGGCTTGTTCTCGTTCAGATGTTTCATCACATGCTAAGTGACATCATTAGTGGAGCCTCCGATGAAGCGGTGTTATTCTACTTCATTTGGAATTTATACCAATTGGTCTGTTATGCTGAGTAGTGTCATTTCCGGTTTTGATCTGTATGGGTTGTATATGGGGTCCAGTTTTGTTGATTGCATTACGGGTGGAGAACCATGCCTGTAGGAATTTCTGTGCGCGTCTATGTTTGGCTTTGGCTACTATGGTTACCTTTTCCCAGTTAAACTGATGGCCTTCATTGTCTGAGTGCACTGATATTAAAGTTGATGTATTCTCATGACTACTTTCCTTCCTGTCTTTCCAAGTTAATGTTTGTGGCAGTCGTTGCATGGTATTTTGTAAACCATGTTGGTTCAACATGTTGTGGGAACGGGGTCTTTAATCCATATAAGCATTTGCCATAGAGTTGTATAGGCTTGCAGGCCACCATGACTTCTTGTGGTCTTAGGAGTTTTGTTGTCAGTTCCGATATGTTCTTGATGTATGACAGTATGGCCAGTGTGTTAGGGCATACTGTGTCCTCCTGCTGTCTGTGGATGAAGTTGCAGGGATACCCATTTATAGCGAGGGTTTTGTATCGGTGCTCTTCCTCTTTCCTGTGTAGTTCTGGGGTGTTGCAGTGTGTCCTAGTTTGTTTCAGTAGTGTCCTAATGCAGCTTTGTTTGTGGATGTTGGGATGGTTGCTGTGAAAGTTGAGACTTTGATCAGTATGGGTTGCTTTTCAGTATTCTGAAGTTTGAAATGCCGTGTTGCACATATGCTCAACTTTAGCAATCAGAAATGGAAGTTAATTTTTGTTTTCTTCTTCCCTTGTGAACTTAATCCCTGCGAATATGCTGTTTCTGAAATGGTGGGTGTCTTCTAATTTATTGCGTTTAATAATGACAAATGTGTCATCTACATACCTGATCCACAGTTTAGGTTGAATGCAGGGGAGGGTGGTATGTTCTAGTCTTTGCATGACTGCTTCCATGATGAGTCCTGAGATTGGTGACTCCACTAGTGTACCGTTGATCTCTTTGTATGTTTGACCATTAAATATATGAAGTGTGTGGTGAGACAGAGTTCGAGCAGTTTCAGTATGTTGTCATTGCTGATTGAGCTGCTGGTCTGTGTTGCTGCTTCCTCTAGTAACGTGGTCACTGTTTCTTTGGCTAGTGGGATGACAATTGATGTGAATAAAGCTGTGACGTCAAAGGATACCATAATCTCGTCGTCACTGATTTTTATGTTCTTGAGGGTACGGAGGAAATCTTTGGTTGAGTGAATGGAATGGGGTAATCTGTCAACCAGGTGTTTCAATCTCCGTTGTAGTTCCTTGATCAGTTTGTGTGAAGATGTGTCGGGCAGGGAAACAATGGGTCTGAGGGTGATGTTTGATTTATATACATTAGGACATTCATAGAGCCAGGGGGTGTTTGTGCCTTCTGGTTTCATTCTTATGTAGTCCGCCTTGGTTATCTGCCCTGTATCCTTTAGTCTCTTCAATGTCTGGGTGATTCTGTTACCTTGCTGCAGTGTTGGGCCTACTGCCACCTGTTAGTAAGTGGCTGTATCTACAAGCAATGCCTGTGATTTCTTAACATAGACTGGTTTGTTCACAATGACAATCATGCGCCCTTTGTCTGCCGCTAGGCTTATGATGTTTTTGTCTTTCTTGAGTTTATCTGGTGCTTTTCTCTCTGATGTGTTCAGTTTGTCCCCTTTGTTCCTTCTGTGTAGTGTGTGGATTATAGTTTGTTGGATGACTTATTGTGTTTTGTCCGTCGTCTCCAGGGCAGCCATAAAATCTGCCTTATCTACCTACTAACCTCATCCCACCTCCTTGACCTGTCCGTCTTCCCTGGACTGACCTATCCCCTCCCTACCTCCTCACCTATACTCTCTCCACCTATCTTCTTTACTCTCCATCTTCGGTCCGCCTGCCCCTCTCTCCCTATTTATTCCAGTTCCCTCTCCCCATCCCCCTCTCTGATGAAGGGTCTAGGCCCGAAACGTCAGCTTTTGTGCTCCTGAGATGCTGCTTGGGCTGCTGTGTTCATCCAGCCTCACATTTTATTATCCAGCCATAAAATCTATTCTGTTCGCATCTTTGTGGTTATAGTACAGTCTGCATATTAGGACAGTTTTCTGAGTTTCTGCGAGTTATCTGCTGGAAAGATTTCTTATCCATATATCCAGTTTGTTGTTGCCCTTGCCTTTGTGATGGATCAGTTTGGTGAGTTTGTCCTGTAGCTTCTATCCCCTTAGTTTTTGTCTTGTCTTGATTTGATGGTGACGGCCTGTTCTAGGATTTTAGTCCACTGCTGGTCCGTAGTGTTTAGACACTGTGATTTTTGGCATGATATTTCCTGTTTGGACCTGTGGAGTCAGTTATGGGCAGCATTAATCATAGCAGAATCATAGCATTCTGTGTCCATTCTGTTCAGCTATTGTATATGCCTGTGAGTTGTTGACTGGAGGTTTGTACTTCACGCTGCAGGGTAGTACTTGGTTCCTGAGGCATTCTTGGAGAAGGTGAAGTTGTTCGTGGGTATACCTTAGTCAGTTGGCGAAGGTTGCTCATTGTTGAGAAATTTTCAGCCATCAGAATGCATGAACATCAACTAGCAACAAAACAGCACAACAAACTCTACTTAATATCAGTACACTCAGACAATGAAGGCCTTCAGTTAACTGATACCATAGTATCCCAAGCCAAACATAGATACGCACAGGAATTCCTAGGGGCATGGTTCTCCACCCATAATGCAATCAACAAACACACAGAATTAGACCCCATATACAAACCTATACAGATCAAAACCAGAAATGACACTACTCACCAAAGTGGACCGAACGGTTTTAATTCCAAGCAGAGTGGAACAACACTGCTTCATCATGGGCTCCACTGATGATGTCGCCTAACATGTGATGAAATGTAAGAACGAGAACAAGCTAGCTCATCGTCAGCAAGCTCAACCAATTGTTACTGTAGCTATTAGCGTACACATGATTGTTCAGCAACTGCTGAACAGTAGCAGAATCGCACCTAAGGGTCAACTTTTAAGTTTTTGGTTTTTTGCGTCTTCAGCAGGCCTTGAGACTGAGGATAACTTTCCTCCACCCCAGATTTGTATGTTGTGGGGTGACTAAAGTTTAATGCTGGATCCACACATGTGCTGCAACAAATTGAGCAACTGGTGTTTGAAGAGATGAATGGATGAGACTCTCAGGTTTTCACATGCAGACTGCACTGTTTGTGCCGAGCTTTCATCTGGAACTGTTTGAGATGATTGGCACCTTTGTGGATGCTTCTTCTCCAGTTTAGGCAGCCATGAGTAGGGTGTTTCCCTGAATCAGTGGGGATACTGCATTTGTTGAAATGAAGATGTCCCTCTCTGACTTCCTGGTATCCGATTGCCACAACGTGGCTTGGAGTAGAGAGTTTGCTTTGGAAGTCATGTGTAAGTTATGCGGGTGATGTGGCTGTCCTCATGCAGATGTTTAAAGGGCCTTTGTAAAGGGGGTGTTGGCATGAAAGTGGTCACTGATATTGGAGTGCTTATTCTGTCATGGTTTGGCAAAATTTTGAAGCAGCGTAGATGATGTTTCTCTAAGGCTTTGAGTCATTAAATGTACATGGCCCATGTAGATCACGAACATGTTGCTGAATTGCAGTTCTGTGTCATCAAGTACTCTTGATCAGATGATTATAAGCTGCATTGGCACTCTGGAGATTGAACTTTCTTATCAATGCTTATCCTTGGTGAAAAGAAGCTTCCAGGGTGTGAGAATTGCTTCACATCAGTGAGCCGCTGTTGTCTCAGCTTATTAGATCAATGTTGTGCGATAGAAACAGACTGGTAAATTCATTTTGTCTTCTGAATTTTAGCCTGAAGCCTATTCTGTCATGTCTCTGTGAATTCATTTTAGAGCTTGGCCTCTGAATGTGCCTACTTCAGCTTAATGAAAAGATTGGGGTCGTTTTTATTTCTGTACTGGAGGTGACACAAGTTGAACAGTTTCCCCTTTGTCCAGTAGAGAAGTTCCACTCTAGTGGGAGGCTTCATGGATGTTGCCTGCAGTTTTGCAGCAAGTTAGGTAGAGGAGAGTGTAGTTGCAGTGACACAGCTTGACCTTACTCCAACTTGCACACTCATTGGATCCATGCTGAATCCATTGATGAAGATCATAGCTTGTGTATTGTGCAGAGAATGAGGTTAAATTTTTGTAAGCAGCCAAATTTTAGAAGGATGCTCCATGATCCCTCTTACTCTAAAGATTTGAAGGACTTTGTGAAGTTGAAGAAGGCAATACATAAAGTTTTCTGGCGCCTCTGTACTTTGCATGAACTTGTTTCCACTGTGTCTCTGGATGGAAGAAGCCCATCTTTTGCCTCTAATAGGATTACTTCATCCACTGGCGGGGGTGATTGAAGAAGATTTTTGCAATGGTGGATATCAAGAAGACCTTTGTGCAGTTACTGAAATCAGTCTTATTATCTTTCTTGAAGAAAGCTACAGTTAAGGCTCCTGAGATCTACAGGCATGCTCACTTCCTCCCAGGTGAGGGTGATCAGGAGTTTGCAGTTCTTCAGGCTAAAGAGATTCAAGGCTTTGAGAGAAAGAACAAAATTCTGAGTAGGACGATCTGCCATGATCATATTGAATGATGGATAACTTGAAAGGGTTGAATGGCCTACTCCTGCAGTTATGTTGTATGTTCCAATGTGAGTTCTTTTGTGAATATATTTAGCACAGTAGATAAGGCTGGCCAGTGCATATGGTTTATTTGGATTTTCAGAAGGCTTTTGATAAGGGCTTTTAAAAGAATAGCTGGCAAGGTTATAGCACATGATATAGTCAGTAATGTGTTAGCATGAATCAAATTTGGTTAACTGATAGAAAACAGTGGGATTGAGGGTTCTGAAGAAGGGTCGCTGGACCTGAAATGTTAACTCTGATTTTGCTCAACAGATGCTGCCGAACCTGCTGAACTTTTACGGCAATTTCAGTTTTTTTTCTGATTTCCAGCATCCGCAGTTGTTTTGGTTTTTACTGGGGGATTAAATGAGTCAGGGTACAGCAAGAATCAGTGCTGGTGCCCCACCAATCACTATATATGTGTATACACACATGATCTAGATAGAGGAAGCAAATGCAACATTTTCAAGTGTATTGATGATACAAAACTAGCCGACTTTGTGAGGAGGAGGCAAGGAATGTTCAAGGCAATGTAGTCATGTTGAGTGAGTGAATAAACACATGGCAGATGCAGTACAATGTGGCTAAATGTGAAGTCGTACAAAAACAGAAATTGCTGGGGAAACTCAGCAGGTCTGGCAGCATCTGTGGAGCAAAAACAGAGTCAATATTTTAGGTCCAGTGATCCTTCATCAGAGCTGGTAGTAACTAGTTACTTAATTTAGGTTATCCAGTTTATCTAGTTTTTTTTTCAGTTTTAATCTGAAGTTATACACTTGCTGAAAACCACAAAGAAAGTGTTGTCTAAATGGTGATATATTGTAAAGTGTTGATGTACAAAGGGATCTGAATGTCTTTGTACGCAGTCAATAAAAGTAGGCAGGCAGGTGCAATTAGGAAGGCAAATGATTGCAAATCCTCATTGCAAGAGGATTTGAGTTCTGAAGTAGGGATATCTTCCTGCAGTTATACAGGGCCTCGGTGAGGCCACACCCTGAAGTATTCTGTGCAGTTTTGACTTTCCTACCTCAGAAAAAATATCTTTGCCATCGTGTGAGTGCAGCGGAAGTTCACTGGGCTTATGCTGACAATGGTAGCACTGTTATATCAGCAGAGATTTGCTTGACTGGACCCTTAGTCACTAGAATTTAGAAGAGTGACTGATTGAAACAAATAAAATTCTAATACAGCTGGAAATATTAAATGCAGGTATGATGACGTTCCTTGTTTGGGAGTCTAGATTCAGGGAATCCAGTCACAGGATACTGGGTGCAGTATTTATGACTGTGAGGAGGAAATATTTATTTATTCTCTCCAAGGATAGTGAACCTGTGCAATTTTTACCACGAATGCTGTGGAGGCCAAGTCACTGAATATATTCAAGAAAGAGGTAGGTAAATTTCTAGAATTTAAATGCGTCAAGGGATATTGGGAGAAACTGAGAATTCGGCATTGGGATGGAGTCATAGAGTCATATAGCATGATAACAGGCGCTTCGGTCCAAACTGGCCCATGCTGACCATGGTGCCCACTCAGCTAGCTCCAATTGCCTGCGTTTGGTCCATATCCCTCTCGACCCTCCCCACCCATGTACCTATCCCAAATGTTTTAATTGTTGCTGTTGTACCTGCCTGAACCACTTTCTCTGGCAGCCTAATCCACATACGCATCACTTTCTGAGTGGAGATGTTGCCCCTCAGATTCTTCTTAAAATGCTTCCGCTCTCACCTTAAACCTGTGCTCTCTACTTTTCAGAGATAATGGGAACTGAAGATGCAGGAGAATTCCAAGATAATAAAATGTGAGGCTGGATGAACACAGCAGGCCAAGCAGCATCTCAGGAGCACAAAAGCAGACGTTTCGGGCCTAGACCCTTCATCAGAGATGGGGATGGGGAGAGGGAACTGGAATAAATAGGGAGAGAGGGGCAGGCGGACCGAAGATGGAGAGTAAAGAATATAGGTGGAGAGAGTATAGGTAGGGAGGATCCTCCGACACTTTCGCCATTTACAATCCGACCCCACCACCCAAGACATTTTTCCATCCCCACCCCTGTCTGCTTTCCGGAGAGACCACACTCTCCGTGACTCCCTTGTTCGCTCCACACTGCCCTCCAACCCCACCACACCCGCACCTTCCCCTGCAACCGCAGGAAATGCTACACTTGCCCCCACACCACCTCCCTCACCCCTATCCGAGGCCCCAAGATGACATTCCACATTAAGCAGAGGTTCATCTGCACATCTGCCAATGTGGTATACTGCATCCATTGTACCCGGTGCGGCTTCCTCTACATTGGGGAAACCAAGCGGAGGCTCGGAGACCGCTTTGCAGAACACCTCCGCTCGGTTCGCAACAAACAACTGCACCTCCCAGTCGCAAACCATTTCCACTCCCCCTCCCGTTCTTTAGATGACATGTCCATCATGGGCCTCCTGCAGTGCCACAATGATGCCACCCGAAGGTTGCAGGAACAGCAACTCCTATTCCGCCTGGGAACCCTGCAGCCATATGGTATCAATGTGGACTTCACCAGTTTCAAAATCTCCCCGTCCCCTACTGCATCCCTAAACCAGCCCAGTTCGTCCCCTCCCCCCACTGCACCACACAACCAGCCCAGCTCTTCCGCCCCACCCACTGCATCCCAAAACCAGTCCAACCTGTCTCTGCCTCCCTAACCGGTTCTTCCTCTCACCCATCCCTTCCTCCCACCCCAAGCCGCACCCCCACCTACCTACTAACCTCATCCCATCCCCTTGACCTGTCCGTCTTCCCTGGACTGACCTATCCCCTCCCTACCTCCCCACCTGTACTCTCTCCACCTATCTTCTTTACTCTCCATCTTCGGTCCGCCTCCCCCTCTCTCCCTATTTATTCCAGTTCCCTCTCCCCATCCCCCTCTCTGATGAAGGGTCTAGGCCCGAAACCTCTCTCTACTTTTCACTTGCCCATCCCAGGGAAAAAGACTATATGCATTCATGCTATTTATGCCCCTCATGATTTTACATACCTCAATAAGGTCACCACTCATTCTCCTATGTTCCAAGGAATAAAGTCCTATCCTGGCCAATCTCTCCCTATACCCCGGGCCTACTAGTCCTGGCAGCGTCCTCGTAAATCATCTTTGCACGTTTTTCAGTTTATCGATGTCTTTCCTGTAACAGGATGTTCAAAACTGTACACAATACTCCCAAGTGCAGCCTCACCAATGACTTGCACAACTGTAATATAACGTCCCAAATCCTATGCTCAAAACCTGGATCAATGAAAGCCAGCATGCTAAATGCCGCCTTCACCACCCTGTTTAACTGATGCCACTTTCAACGAGCTATGTACTTGTACTCCTCGATCCCTCTGTTCCACAACACTCCTCAGGACCTTACCATTTACTGTATAAGCTGTGTAAGATTTGGTTTGACTTTCCAAAATGCAACACCTCATGTTTATCTGTACTGAATTTCATTAACCAATCCTCAGACTCCTTCCCCAGCTGACCAAAGTCCTTCTGTAATTTTTGTTAGCTTTCTTTGCTCATAACAATGTCTCCTAATTTTGTATCATCCACAAACTTACTAATCATGTCTTGTACATTCACATCCAGATAATTTATGTAAGTAACAAACAACAAAGGCGCCAACACTGAACCTTGTGGCACACCACTAGTCACAGGCCTCCAGTCTGAGAAATAGCCTTCAGCCATCGCTCTCTGGTTCTTACCATCGAACCAATTTTGAATCCAATTAACCAACTCTTCCTGGATCCCAGGCAACCTATACTTCATGACTAGCCCACCGTGTGGGACTTTATCAAAGGCCTTACTGAAGTCCATATGGACAACATCTGCTGCGCTACCTTCATCTATCCTCTTAGTTACCTCTTCGAAAAACTCTAAAAGGATTTGTAGGACTTGACTTCCTGTACACAGATCCATACTGACTATCCCTAATCAGACCTTGACTATCCAAAACGAGATAACAGAATGTACTGCTGGATGAACATAGCAGGCCAAGCAGCATCAGATGAGCAGGAAAGCTGACATTTCGGGTCTGGACCCTACTTCAGAAGTGGGGGAGGGGATGGGGCCTCCAAAATAAATAGAGAGGTTGGGAGGCGATGATAGAAGCTGGATAGAGGAGCAGGTGGGTCAAGAGAAGACGGATAGGTTAAGGAGGCGGGGATGAAGCCAGTAAAGGTGAGTGTAGATAAGGGAGTTGGGATAGGGGTTGGTCATTGATGAGGGAGAGGCAGGTGGATGGGAGGGAAGACAGACAGGTCAAGGAGGGGAAGGGATGTGGCTAGTAGGTAGGGGGTGGGGGTTGGGGTTGGTCAGTGAGGTGGGAGGAGCGGATAGGAGCTGACACCTCCTCTTACCATCCCCTCAATCATGACCCCATTCCTGACCACCAAAACACCATCTCCCAGACCATCTATAACCTTATCACCTCAGGTGACCTACCACCTACAGCCTCCAACCACATCATTCCTGAACCCTGTTCTCTCCGTTTCTGTCGTCTTCCCAAAAACCACAAACCCAACTGTACCGGCTGACCCATTGTCTTGGTCTGTTCCTGTCCCACTGAGCTTATCTCTGCTTACCTTGAATCTATTTTCTTCCCCCAAATCCAGGAACTCCCACAGTCATCCGGGACACCACCCGCTTTCTCCACCTCCTCCAAGACTTCCAATTCCCTGGGTCCCAACATCTCATCTTGACACTGGACATCCAATCCCTGTACAGTTGTATGCCCCACACAGATGGTTAAAAGCCCTCCACTACTTCCTGTTCCACAGGCCCAACCTCCACCAACACACTTAACAACTTCTCCTTCAACTCTTCCCGCTTTCTATAGACTAGGGGGGTGGGCCCAAGCTATGCTTGCCTCTTCATGGGATACATGGAACAGTCTTCCTTCCGCAGCTACATTGGCACTCTCTTCTACCTCTTCCTCTGCAACATCGATGATTGCATTGGTGCTGCCTCGTGCTTCCACGATTAGCTTGAACGGTTCAGCAACTTTATTAACACCTTTTACCCCAGCCTTAAGTTCACCTGGGCCATCTCTGATACGTCCCTCTTCTTCCTGGATCTCTCTGTCTCCAACTTTGGTGACCACCTCAAAACTGATTTCTATTTCAAACCCACCAACTCCCACAGCTCCTTAGATTACACTTCCTCGCACCCACCTTGCTGCAAGAATGCCATCCCCTGCTCCCAATTCTTCCCCCTCCCCTGCATCAGTTCTCAAGATGGGGTGTTCCACTCCCGAACCTCCCAGATGTCATCCTATTTCAGGAATCAGAAATTCCACCCCTCTCTTTGGTGGTTGAAAATGGTCTTGACTGCATCTCTTGCATTTCCCACACCTCTGCTGTCACATTCCCTCCCCACAATAAATACAAAGACAGAATTACCCTTGTCCTCGTGTATCACCCCACTAACCTCTGAATTGAATGCATCATTTTCCACCACTTCCGCCACCTGCAGTCTGACCCCACAACCAAAGATATATTTCCCTCCTCACCCCATCTGCCTTTCGTAGGGACCGCTCTTCCAGCGATTCCCTCATCCACTCGACACTCCCCACTAGCCACACCTCCCCGGCACCTTTCCCTACAACTGCAGGAAGCTACACCTGCCCCTTCACCTCTGCCATCACCTCCATCTAAAGAACCAAAAAAAACCTTTCACACCGACAGAGGTTCACCTGCACATCTATCAATGTGGTCAGCATCTGCTCCTCCAGATGTAGCGTCCTCTGCATTGGTGAGACCAAGCGGAGGCAAACGACAACACGTTGCAATGCCTTCCAGTTGCGAACCATTTCAACTCCCCCTCCCACTCCCTGGGTGACATGTCCATCCTGGGTCTTGTCCAGTGTCAAAATGACACCACCCAGAAACTGGAGGAGCAGCACCTCATATTCCACCTTGGGACCCTGCAACCCAATGGTCTCAATGTGAACTTTATCAGTTTCAAAATCTGCCCACCCCAGCCTCATCCCATGACCAACCCTCCCTTTCATCCCTGTCTCCATGACCTGACACAACCTGTCCATCATCTCTGCCACCAATTCATTCCTCTGACCTCACTGACCCATCCCACCATTGCCTACATGCACTCCCCCTTCACCATTCCACCAACTTTCCTAGCCCCACCCCTCCTCTTGATTTATTTCAGAGCTTATTTCCCCATCCTCCATTTCTGAAGAAGGGTCCCAAACTGAAATGTCCACTTTCCTGCTCCTCTGATGCTGCCTGGCCTGCTGTGCACCTCCAGCTCCACACTGTGCTATCTCTGACTCCAGCATCGGCAGTTCTTACTATCTGTCAGGAATAGAACCCAAGTCCCTGGCGCTGTGAGGCAGCAGTGCTAACCGCTGAGCCAACATGCTGTACATGAGCCATTGTGCCTCCCATTCAATGTGATTCTACACATGGGTGGCCTTTGATGAACAATCTTGGGTGGACTAATAGCTACAAGTTTAGCAACCTTTTTAAAGACAAATGCTCAAGCTAATAACGTGAAATAAAATCAAAATACTGCAGACACTGTAGTTTGAGATAAAACTAAAGGTTGCAGAGTTTTGGGAGATCCAGCAGTATCAATGGAGGGAGCAACAGAATTAATGTTTCAATATGACTCTTGTAAGCATGTAATATGGCTAACATTACACTGTTAGAAGCAGTGTTTATTGACATGCAGTGACCCATCTCTGAATAAGTCTATGTTCACGTCTGTGTTTTTTTGACTAAACTATAATTTGCCACTGCTTTATCCATGGTAACACTTGATTAATTTTAGCTAACTCGCTAACTACAATACACCTTTCACCTGTGTATGAATTGTTGTGGTTGTTTGACATTAGAATTCTTGTATTTGTTCTGCTGAGTACAAGAGAAAAAACAAGTAGCAGTACACACTTGTCACTGTGTTTTATATTGAATGCACGTGACAATAAAGGATATTCAATTCAAGGCCATTGTGGGTCAACCTACAATGTGTGGCCTACAGTGTTTCCCGAAGCCAGCTCACCACCGCCTCAAGGGAAACCGGGGATGGCCAATAAATGCTGGCCCAGGCAGTGAAGCCACATGCCCTGCTTGAATTATAAAAGTGCCTTGTTTGTGAAATTGGATATTTTCCATTCTCAGGAGCTTGCTTGCAGTGAATGCACATACACTGCATTCGCTGAAAACTCCTAGCAGAGGCCAATCTCTCTAGAATGGTTCCTTTCCTGTAAATAACCTGATATTTTGCTTATTAATGTGTATCCATGACTTCTACTTCCCCCTTTCCTTTGAACTTAAGAAACCTAATCACATATCCAAAATGTAATTCATTCTTTATTTCAAGGATCATAAATTGTATCCTGTGGATATGTTAAAATGCCTCATTCGGTCAGCCTCGATTGATAACTGAGGGCTCTTCAGACTTGGCTTCAGTTATGTTTCCCTCCTCTGAATCTTTCCCAGGATCTTGAGATTTCTCATTATGTGGAAGGACCAAAATTGAACATTGTTTGAGGTGCAGTCACTGTCTGGTTTTGTGCAAGCATGGGACGTATTTCTAGACTTTGATTCACGTAGGTTTAAATTGAAGTGCTGGTTTCATCATATGATCTTACATTGATAAATTGATGACCACTTCAAGATTTATTCATTTTAGCCATTTCAAAAGGTATATTTTATAAATTAAAGTCTGACATTTATTTGAGATTGACTCCAAGGCATTATTGTATTTGAATAAACTTGAAATCTAAATCACATGTGAAATAGAGCTTGTTGTTCAAAACTATTGCTACTAAATTCTACTCGTTGCCTCACTTCCTACTCCACATTCTTCACACTTTGTGCAAAGTCATGGCAAGAAACCTTCAGGCACTAACACCCACTTGTACAATGCAGTCAAAATGTACAATTGATTAATGTAAAATATTTCCACGTCTACTTTTCTGAGAATTCACATTTAAAGGAATAGATAATTTTGTTGTTTCTTTCCACAGAGCAAAGCAAATGTGCTTTGTTGTTGCTGAAGCTCTGAGCTGAACTCCTCTACCATTAGCCTAAGACATTTTAACACGCAATTTTGAATAAGTATGGCTTTTGTGTGTTGTTGTCGTATGTGCACACCAAATGGTTTTCAAGCATAAGTTAATTTAAAAATGATTTTTCATTATTGCGATACACATGATTTGCAGCTTTAAGTCTCGGGTGGTTTTAATTCATCGTGCAGTTTGTAATAGAAACATGTATGTGTCCGGTCTGAGTTGTACAGTAGTTTTCAAGTGAATAGTAGTCCCAAATCTTGGCTGTACTAAATGTGTGGCAACTATTCAGTTTGCATCATTTCGAGTTTAGAATGTAAAACTAATGTGTTGTGTGAATAAAGTATGGGTTTACAGTAAACTTGTAATGTGGAACTGTGTAATTGTACTTTGACTTGAACAATAATCTCACAATGTCAATTTATTATTTTCTGAGGTGCCGTTATTTTCCACAAGTTACAGAAGACTTCCTCAATTCAAAATGAAAGTTTTCTAATATACTTAAGCATCTTGATGTGAAACAAAAAGTTAACTTTTACTTATTTCTATTCCAGTGCCTGATGATGCTGAAAATGAGGGAGATGCCTTGCTGCAATTTACTGCAGAGTTTTCTTCAAGGTAATTTTTTTTCCCCATTAAAGTAGAATGCTGTGCTTATTTAAGACATCTGTTGAAAGACAAGTCTTCTGTACTATCAGATAGTTAGGATGACACTTAAATTACTCAATTATAAAACCATTTGGAATGGTCACTGCAGAGAAAGTGATAAATGGATGGGAAAGATCACGACTTCTCATTAAGTAATGCATGCTAAAATGATAACTGAAGCTTCAGGAATATAGTGATGGTGAATTAGACTGTGCAGCAACAATAGCAGAAAATTGCTGACTTGTGAATGGAAAATGTCAGAGAACAAAATGATAAACATTGGAAAAATATGTGGTTGATTTGAATATACATGCTCTTTCATCCCTGATTACTGAGATGATGTGGAGATGCTGGTGTTGGGCTGGGGTGGAGAAAGCCAGAAGCCCCACAATAACAGATTTATTTCAAATCACAGGCTTTTGCAGCTCAGCCCCTTCAGTTGCAGTGAGAGGAGACCACACGGTCACAGAGTTTATAGGCAGAGACATCAAAGATCATGGAACTGGTGTGAGTGGAGTGAGCAAACCTATAATGGCTGACTGAGTGCCTCCTGTTGAACCTTTAATCATTCATACATTCCTGCATTCTAGAAATTGCAGAAGCAGGCTATGGAGAACTCTATTAGAAAGGAGATGCAAATTTCAGTTGATAAAGATGCAAATTCCAGAGTCTGTTTCCAGTTATTGCTCCAAGATAATTAAAGGTTTCATTAGTGTCTGCCTAACTTTCCAAACTTCAAACAGGCAGAGTGATAGGAATATACAAAAGGTGACAATCCAGATCAGACACTGAATTGCAGGTGTGAGGCCTTTTCCAAAATCTGTCTCCAAGTTTTAACCTGGAATCAGAGATAATGGGAACTGCAGATGCTGGAGAATCCAAGATAATAAAATGTGAGGCTGGATGAACACAGCAGGCCAAGCAGCATCAGAGGAGCAGGAAAGCTCACGTTTCGGGCCTAGACCCTTCTTCAAAAATGGGCAAGGAGAAGGGGATTTTGAAATAAATAGCGAGTGAGGGGGAGGCGGATAGAGGATGGGTAAAGGAGAAGTGGAGAGGAGACAGACAGGTCAAAGAGGCAGGGGTGGAGCCAGTAAAGGTGAGTGTAGGTGGGGAGTTAGGGAGGAGATAGGTCAATCCGTGGAGGATGGACAGATCAAGAGGGCGGGATGAGGCTGTTAGGTAGGACATAGGGGTGGGGCTTGAGGTAGGAGGAGGGGATAGGTGGGAGGAAGGACAAGTTAGGGAAGCTGGGCTGGTTTTGAGATGTGGTTGGCAGAGGGGAGATTTTGAAGCATCTGAAGTCCACATTGATACCATTGTGCTGCAGGGTTCCCAAGCGAAATATAAGATGCTGTTCCTGCAACTGTTGGGTGGCATTGTTGTGGCACTGCAGGAGGCCCAGGGTGGTCATGACTTCTGAGGAGTGGGAGGGGGAGTTGAAATGGTTTGCGATTGGGAGGTGCAGTTGTTTGTTGCGAACCAAGCGTCGGTGTTCTGCAAAGTGGTCCCCAAGCCTCCGCTTGCTTTCCCTGATGTGGAGGAAGCCACATCTGGAACAATGGATACAGTGTACCATGTTGGCAGATGTGCAGGTGAACATCTGTTTGATGTGGAAGGTCTTCTTGGGGCCTGGGATGGAGGTGAGGGGGCAGATGTAGGGGCAAATGTAGTACTTAATGTGGTTGCAGGGAAAAGAGCTGTGTGTGGTGGGGTTGGAGGGGAGTATGGAGCAGACAAGGGAGCCACGGAGAGAGTGGCCCCTCCCAAAAGCAGATAAGGGTGGAGAGGGAAAAATGTCTTTGGTGTTGGAGTGGGATTACAGCTGGCGAAAGTGTCGGAGGATGATGCGTTGGATCCAGATGTTGGTGGGTTGGTATGTGAAGACAAGAGGGATTCTGTTTTGGTTGTTATTATGGCGGAGTTGTGGTCCTTGAAAAACGAAGACATCGGAGATGTTCGGGAGTGGAATGCCTCATCCTGGGAGCAGATGTGGCGGAGGCGAAGGAATTGGGAACAGGGTATGGCATTTTTGCAGGAAAGTGGAAAGTACAGGAAAGTTTGTATAAAATTCCTTATGGTGATTATCTGTGTATTCTGTTAGCTTATCTTTGTCCTGTTGCCGTGAATTGGCCTCAACTTGACTGCTTGCACCTCCAAGCTTGGCATCATCAGCAAATTTTAAAACTTGATTTTGTATTCCATTATCCGTGTCACTTCATGTATCAAAGGCTGTGTGCTCGTACTGACTCTTGCCTGCTAATCGCTGAGACTGGAAGGGTGTTCTGTTGCTCTAGACCCACTACTCTGTGGGCCACAAAATAAAATGATGATAATTTATCCAGGTACCAAGATGACCACTTAAATATGCTGTCTCCATCTGGCTTTAAACTGAAGTGTCTTATCAGCCATGTTTCTTGATAACCACAATTATTGATTTATTACCAAAACAAAAAGCATCAATAAAGATGCCATGATTGATTAACATGCTCAATCAGTAATATAGAAGTATAACTGCTTTTTTCAGACTGAAGCATATACATAAGTACTTTCACTCAGTTAAAAAAAAGAGAGAAGAGAAATGTTCTCTCCTGAGATTAACTTTCTGATAAAAATCATTTTGGACAAAGGCTTATTCGTGAAGGCAGAAGATAAAATGAAACATATTCTGGTGTCATGTGATAAGTTACTAGTACACAGTTTTTTCTGAAACCTTATTTGCACAGCCTATTCAGGAAATACATCCTTGAAATATGCTTTTACTGAGTTTCAAAGAACAAATGGGTTTTACCTTGAATGAGTTTTCTTTATGAAATAGGAGCGATCAACTGGTCAACTTATTGGTAGAAAATTTTCTACCAATTCAGCTTGTTCTTAGCAGGCTTTCCTCCAACTCGGCTTGCTTCAACAGCCTTCTGTCCAATGGAACCAAGTGAACAAGAACCTGAATTGGAAAAGAGCCTAATGTACTGGCAGGGAATTTTGCCGGAGTTATTTTGGAGGATTTAAATTAGTAAGTGGGGAGATAGTGAGAAACAAGATAAGTCTGAGGCTGGTACAGATGAGAAACGGAGTAAATCAAACAGTCAAAGGGGCAGGAACAAGGCTGATAACAAGGTAGGACTGATAAATTAAACTGCATTTACTTCACTGTAAGAGGCATGCCAGGTCAGGCAGATGAACTAAGGGATATTGGAAACATGGGGCTGGGATATCATAGCAATTGCAGAAACGTAGCTCAGAGCTGGACAGGACTGGCAGCTTAATGTTCCAGAGTATAGATACAATAGAAAAGACAGAAGGGCAAGCAAGAGGAGGGAGGTGGTAATTTTGGTTCGGGATAACGTTATGACTGTACGAGGGAGGATATTCCAGGGAGTACGTCTCGTGAAATTATTTAGGTGGAACTGAGTAATGAGAAAGGGATGATGTTCTTATTGGGGTTGTACTTCAAATCCCTCAATGATCAATGGGAAATTGAGAAGCAAATTTGGAAGGAGATCTCGGTTATCTGTAAGAATAATAGGGTTGTGCTGGAAGGGGATTTTAACTTTCCAAACGTGGACTGGGACTGCCATAATGGTAAGGGCTTAGATAGAGTGGAATTTGTTAAGTGGGTACAAGAAAATTTTCTTATTCACTACGTGGATATACCGACCAGAGAAAGAGCAAAACTCTATCTCCTGTTGGGAAATATGACCGGGCATTTGACTGAGGTGCCAGTGATCATAATTCTGTCATTTTTTTAAAATACTTGTAGAAAAGAATAGACCTGATCTAAAAGTTACAGTTCTTATTTGGAGGAAAGCCAATTTCAACAGTATTTGGCAAAAGCTTTCAAAAGTTGACTGGGGACAGAGATGTGCAGGTAAGGGGACAGCTAGAAAGTGGGAAGCCTTTAAAAATGAGATAATGCGAACCCAGAGACAGTATGTTCCTGTTGGGGTGAAGGGAAAGGCCAGTAGGTGTAGGGAATGCTTGGATGACTGGAGAAGTTGAGTTTCTAGCCAAGAAAAAGAAGCAAGCATATGTCAGATATAGACTGCAGAGATTGTGTGAATGCCCAGCACACTCTAAGGGTGGTCGGAGTGTACTCAGGAGGGCAAAAAAGCTTTGTCAGATATGGTTAAGGAGAATCCAAAGGGATTCACAAATACATTAAGGACAAAAGACTAACTAGGGAGAGAATACGGCCTCTTAAAGATCGGCCACCTAAGTTTGGAACCTCAGGACATGGGTGATATACTAAATGAGTATTTTGCACCAGTGTTTACTGTGGAAAAGGATATAGAAGCTAGAGAACTTGGGGAAACAAATAGTGATATCTTGAAAAGTGTCCATTTTACAGAAGAGGAGGTTCTGAATATCTTAAAGCACACAAAGAGCGATAAATCCTTAATGTGATCAGGTGTACCCTAGAACTTTGTCAGAAGCTAGGGAAGTAATTGTTGGCCCCCTTGCTGAGATACTTGTATCATTGATAGCCACGGGTGAGATATCAGGAGTCTGGAGGTTGGCTAATGTGCCATTGTTTAAGAAAGCTGGTAAGAAACAAGGGAATTATAGATCAGTGAACCTGCTGTCAGTGGGTGATAAATTGTTGGAGGGGGTTCTGAGGGACAGGATTTTATGTGTTTGTAAAGGCAAGTACTGATTAAGGATAGTCAACGTAACTTTGTGTGTGGGAAATCATGTCTCACTAACATGATTGAGTTTTTTGAAGAAATGACAAAGAAAATTGAGAGGGCAGAGCGGTGGCCATTGTCTATATGGACATCAGTAAGCCATTTAACAAAGTTCCACATGGTAGACTGGTTAGCAAGGTTAAATCACATGGAATACAGGGAGAACCAGCCATTTGGATACAAAATTGGCTTGAAGATGGGAGACGGAGGCTGACAGTGAAGGGTTGTTGTTTTGACTGGAGGCCTGTGACCAGCAGTGTGCTGCAAGGATCGATGCTGGGTCCACTGCTCTTTGTCATTTATATAAATGATTTGGATGTGAACATAGGAGGTATGGTTAGTAAGTTTGCAGGTGACACCAAAATTGGAGGTGAAGTGGACAGTCAAGAAGGTTACCTCAGAGTACGGAGTACAGGAACCTTGATCAACTGGGCAAATGAGCCAAGGAGTGCCAATGGCGTTTACTTAGATAAATGTGAAGTGCTGCATTTCTGATGAAGGGTCTAGGCCCGAAATGTCAGCTTTTGTGCTCCTGAGATGCTGCTTGGCCTGCTGTGTTCATCTAGCCTCACATTTTATTATCAAAGAGACCCTGGAGTGCAGGTTCACAGTTCCTTCAAAGCAGAGTTGCAGGTTAGTGAAGAAGGCATTTGGTATCCTTGCCTTTATGGGACAGTGCATTGAATAAAGGATTAGAAGATCCTTGTTTGGCTGTACAGGACATTGGTGAAGCCTCTTCTGCAATACTGCATTAAATTCTGGTCTCTCTGCTAAAGGAAATATGTTGTGAAACTTCAAAGGGTCCAGAAAAGATATACAATGATGTTGCTGGTGTTGGAGGGTTTAAGCTATAACGAGAGGCTGAACAGGTTGGGGCTATTTTCCCTGGAGTGTTGAAAGCTGAGGGGGGACCTAATGGAAGTTTATAAAATCTTGAGGGGCATGGATTGGTGAATATTCGAAGTCTTTTCCCCAGGGTAGGGGAATCCAAAACTTGAGCGCATAGGTTTAAGGTGAGTGGGAAAAGATATAAAAGGGAACTAAGGGACAACTTTTTTTACACAGAGGGTGGTGCGTGTATGGCATGTGTTTCCAGAGGTGGTCGAGGTTGGTACAATTACAGCATTTAAGGAGCATCTGGATGGGTACATGAATAGGAAGGGTTTAGAGGGATATTGGCCAAATGCTAGCAAATGGGACTAGATTAATGGAGAATATCTGGTCCTAATGGACAAGTTGGACCAAAGGGTCTCCTCCTGTGCTGTACGTTTTCTCAGACTCATGTGCTGGTCAGTCACTGTTCAGAAACAGTCACAGTGGGATCTATAGCAAATCAAGTCGTTGTTGCCAGTTTTGTCATTTCTCGGAAGCCATTTTTTAAAAAGCTGATGTCAACAGTAAGCTTTGACCTTTCTTAAAAAACACAATCAAGGTGTGCCTACAAAACTCGAAATAACTTTTGGAGGACTGTGGAAGGAAAAGTTAAGTCATCCAAACAATATTAAATATAAAGCATTCTTTTAACACTGATTTCGGGCCTATTCCATTCCCACTGTTTTATCTGATTTGATCTCACTGAGATCCCACTGTTTCTTCTAATAGTATGGGCCTTTCCTTTTACTGGAATTTGGAAAACTGAGACATGATATCATTGGAAAATATAGCTTCACAGGATAATGTGCTAAAACCATTTGCATGTCTGGAGGATCTAAACCAAGGCCTTCAGGATCCAAATCGAAAATGTTTTCCCAAAAGCATTGTGAATCTTTGGAATTGTCTTTCCCCCAGATGGCTCAGTTGTTCACTATTATCAAGACTTGAGGTTGATAACATTTTGGCACTGAGGAAATTAAGGTATATCAGGATAGTATAGCTGATTTAGAAGTTTGGCTATAATCTGAATATTAGCTCAGGATTAAAGGCCAATATAAAATTGATAATACAGTGGACAATGAAGAAGGTCACCTAAGAGTTCAGTGGGATCTTGATCAACTGGGTCAGCGGACCAAGGAAAGACAGTTGGTGTTTTATTCAGATAAATGTGAGATGTTGCATCTTGGTAAGACAAACAGGCAGAACTTTTACAGTCAAAACTTCTACACTTTGACTGTAAAACTCCATGGGGAGTCTTGTTGGAAAGAGAGAACTAGGGGAACAAGTACACAGTTCCTTGAAAGTGGTGTCACAGGTAGGGTGCTGAAGAAGGTGTTTGGCACGCTTACCTTCATTGGTCAGAGCATTGAGTAAGAATTGGGACACCATGTTACAACTGTACATGACATTGGTAAGACGACATTTGGAGTACTGTGAACAATTCTAATTGCCCTGCTATAAGAAGGATGATATTAAACTGGAAAGGGTGTTAAAAACGTTACTGAGACAGGAGGATTATAAGGAGAGGTTGGATAAACTGGGACTTTTTTTTAATACTGGAGCGTAGGAGGCTGAGGGGTGATCTTATAGAGGTTTGTAAAATCATGAGGACCACACTTAAGGTGATTAGCCAAGGTTTTTTTCCCAGGCTAGGTGAGTCCAAAACTAGAGGGCATAATTTGAAGATGAGAGGGAAAAGATGTAAAAGGGACACAAGGGACAACTTTACACAGAGGTTCGTATGTATATGGAACAAGCTGCCAGAGGAAGTGGTAAATACGGGTACAGTTGCAACATGTAAAAGGCATTTGGACAGGCTCATGGATAGGAAAGGCCAAATGCAGGCAAATGGGACTAGTTCAGTTTAGGAAACCTGGGTGGCATGGACTAGTCGGACCAAAGGGCCTGTTTCAGTGCTGTGTGACTCTGACTCTATAGCCTGCTTTTCCTCATGTCTTATATGTTTACGGTAATGTGACAATTCACCACTGCCAATACAATTTCTCTGCATAGATCAAACTTAATTTTCTTTGTCACATAACAGATATGGTGACTGTCATCCTGTATTCTTCATTGGATCACTTGAAGCTGCCTTTCAAGAAGCATTCTATGGAAAAGCCAGAGATGTAAGTGACCTTTCAGGATGTTAGCTCAATCTGCATTAATTTTTCAATCCTTTCATTTGAAAATGCCTTTACAAAATAAAATGGCCTGTAAAGAGTGACAGCGCCTCTTTCCTTGCAAGCAACTCCTCCCTCCCCTCACCACTCAACCTGGTAACTGCATATTATGTGCAATCTATGTAGCTGGACAACTCAAAGCTCTTAAGACTGGATATTTAGAGTGGAGAACAAAATTTGAGTAGTTAAATCATCTGTGTAGAAAAGATGAACAAAAGATAATGTGTAATAAACACCTAATTTGTAACTTCATGGAAAGAGGAACAAAACTGTTTTGGTCCTTGAAAAGAAAATAGTGGTTGTAGTAAGTGACACAGTAAGCTTCGTACTGGAGTAAGTGCCTTTAAGCTAAGTTTGAAGTGCTTTATCTCCTGCCTTAAACTTTAATTAATTTAAAGTAGCCTCATTAACTTAAAATGGTCTTTTCTCCAATCTAGCCAAGTCATTCTCTCCAGCTTCTGCAATGTTCAATTTACTTACTTAAACAATTGCCATTGCTCTTCTTTTCTTGTTTGTGGCTAACTGCCTTGTTCCAGAATACAAAAGATAGAAGTTTTTTGTAGGCAGACATTTTCCATTTTTTAAGAGAACATATTTTACTTAAATATTTTGAAGGAACTATTTCACATAGTTTACATAGTTTACATATTTTGCAAAGGCCATCCTTTTGTCAATGGACTAATGTAATGGAAAATACAGAGATGTTTTTCCTTTATGAGCTTAGATTTTAAATTTTGTAATTAAGCTCTCTGGTAAAAGAAAACAGTCTTTTAAGTAACCAACCACACAGAAGGAAGAAAAATAATATGATGCTTGAAACTCATTTTGACCTAAATCCACTGCCAGGGTTTTTGAACCTAAACTCATTAAATGTTTATTTGAGTGGCTGGATTACCATGGATTTTGAATACCATCAGTTGATATATACTTAATCGCTAAGTAAAACACTACACTTGATTAAGTCTTTCTCACGACGCCAATCACAATTCATCTAATCAGTATGCTTTAAACCGATTATGTACAGATTAGATTGGCCCATTTGACCATTCTTTATCTTTTCCATTTTTACTTGGTGGCCTTTTATATTAAAAAAAGTCTATGGTTGAATCCCAACAAATGTCAAGTAATATAATGTATAGATAAAAATTTCCATAGAACGTTTATACAAAATTTCTAAATATATAATTTTTCATTGTCCTCCTGTCAAAATCAGTCTAAATTTTTCAGTTTTATTGCAAATATTTTTAAATCAGAAATTGCAGTTAAGAGGTTTGTTACATTTATTGGGTGAGGTAGTGTTTTAAAAATATTACTGTACCTTTCAAGTTTAGATTGATGGCATATTTTACCGTGAACATCTGAATCATGCTTTATTTACATGCTGAAGTAAAACGTTTAAATACTATGCTTTGGGTTTGTGTTACATGGTAGATTTCTCTTGACATGTGTTGCAAGTTACAACCTAACAAGTTCCAATGAATAATTATGACCACACACTAGTCAAAGTTTCTTTACTTAATGTTAAATGTACATGTTTTCGGGAAACTTGTGCACATTTGGAGAACAGAAAACATTAGCAAACACAGATTTATGTTTGTATACGGCATTTTTCAAATGTCTATCATTTAGAAAATAAGGTGAATTTCTGTTTTCTACAAAGCATAATAGAGTGTTAATCAAGGGTTTATTCTGTAAAATATAATAACATTGATCAGGACATACTGAAGTGACGCAATAAATTTGATTCTGTATGCAAGGAGTTTATAGCTGCTTGCTTGTTTGTGGTCTGTTCTATTTTGAATACATACTGGACATCTCATTATGGAAGACTTAAATTTATTTTACAAATAGAAAAGGAGAAATGGAATGTAATATACATATTGTTAACTTGGATAGTCTTCTGTATGACTAAAGGAACACCTGAAATCTATTGGTGATAATATAGCTTGTTCTCTGGCTGTTTAGTTTCTCTATTCATGCTTCAACTTCTTATTAATTGTGGAATACAATGTGATATCACCAATTAGAGTGACTAATTTATTTTGTTATTAAAAATTTATTTTTGATGTTGGCACTGGACGTTTTGAGTTGTATGATAGCACCAAAAGGGAGAATGAACATTCAGAACTGATTTAAGATCAAATGTGGAGAAGCATGATGTGTTACAAAGATAAAACTTAAACCTAATTTATGAACTGCCTTATAGCTCTACTTTGTCAGCCATCATTGAGATTCTTTGTATGAGTCTGAAAACTGTTTTGTAGGTGTGCTAATTGACAATGGTGGGACAGGAAGCTATTCAAGTAGGAAAACAAAAATGAATGTAATGGTGATCGAAGACAATATATTGAGGCGGATTGTCACTGTTCTGTGCAGCAAAGAGCAAAAGTCCATTGCTTGCCTGGTTCCAGGATTCGGGACATCTATTCAGGACAGGAGACGAATCTAAAATTGGTGGGGGAGGGTCCAGTCTTTGTGTCCATGTAAGTTCTAGCAACATAGGTAATTGAAGGAACAAGAGTCTCTGTGGTCACTGTCAGGAGCTCGGCACTGAATTAGAAAACAGAACATCAGAAGTCCACCTTCCACAAATCAGATTAGAGACATGACTGTGTAGCTTAAAGACTGGTGCAGAAGTAGTGAGTTCCTGTTTGTAGGGCATTCACACCAATATTGGGGAAAGTGATGGCTGTACAGTTAGGATAGGGTTGAGAAGGAGGCTTCTCAGATGGTGTTCTAGTGAGTTGTATAATAAGGGAAGTAGATAAATTTTTAAATTATATAATGGGTGCAAACAATCGGATTTTTGAAGACCTGGCCAATAAAAATGTAGAGATGAGAGTCAAGTATTAATATTGAAAATAATAGACTATGTTAAATGGATAGCCAAAACAAATCATCACAATACGAAGGGAACTGAAATTATCTGTTGCAGGAAGATTTAGACAAATGAAAGAATGTATGCTGATTCACTGTAAGCTGCAAAAAGAAACATCATTCAACCTTACAATTTCCCAGATTTTTCAGGGGAGCTTTGATGCGAACCATCAGATCTGCAGTCATTGGTCCTCTGAAAAAGGAACTTTATGAATATGACACAAAAATCACAGAGGTACACCAAAGGTGTCAGAAGGATACTCCAGACCTCGGGCCTAAGCAAATGAGGGAGGATTGACAATGGTGGAGCAATTAAAATTGGGGATGCCCAAGAAGCCAGAAATAATTGAATGCTGATATCTTGGAGGATTGTGAGGCTGGAGCTGACTATTGAGTATTTAGCAACAGTGGCAGAGTTGAGGACCAAGGAGCATTGAGCCCTTCAAACCTGCTGCATCATTCTATAAGTTTATGGCTATCTCCTTATGGTCTCTGTTCTACTATTCTGTCCATAGCCCATAACACTTTTCTCCCATTTCAATCGAAAATCCAACTTCTTCTTGAATAGATTTAAAGACCCAGTCTTTACTGTCTTCTGGGGAAAAGAATTCCATTTAGGGGAGACAGTGCCCTAGTGGTATTTTCACTGGACAATTACTCCAGAGATAATGGGAACTACAGATGCTGGAGAATCCAAGATAATAAAGTGTGAAGCTGGATGAACGCAGCAGGCCAAGCAGCATCTCAGGAGCACAAAAGCTAACGTTTTGGGCTCTCTGACGAAGGGTCTAGGCCCGAAACGTCAGCTTTTGTGCTCCTGAGATGCTGCTTGGCCTGCTGTGTTCATCCCGCTTCACACTTTATTATCTTGAATTACTCCAGAGACCCAGATAACGTTCTGGGGACCTGGGTTTGAATCCCAGGATGGGGGAATTTGAAGAGAATAAAATACCTGGAATTAACAATCTAATGATGACTGTGAATCCATGGTCAATTGTAGGAAAAACCCATCTGGTTCACTAATGTTCTTTACGGAAGGAAACTGCCATCTTTCCCAGGTCTGGGCCTACGTGTGACTGCTGACCCACAACAGTGTGGTTGACTCTTAACTGCCCTCTAGGTAATTAGAGATGGGCAGTAAATGCTGGCCTAACTGGGACTCCCTCATCCCGGAAATGAATAAGGAGAAAAATATACTAACAACTCTCTGAGAGAGAGCGCGAGAGAGAAAAGAATCTTCTTGATTCTGTCTGAAAATGGAAACTCTTCAATCTTAAACCAAGTTATTTTGTTTTAGTTTCCTCCTGATATCCACCCTATTAATTCTCCTTAGGATGTTTCAATAAGATTGCTCGCCATTTTTCTGAACTCCAGTGGATATAGACCTGCTTCTAAGCAAATATACAGTTTATTTCTAAAATGTGTGCACAATATTCCAAATATGGTGAGACAGATGTCCCATGCAGCTGCAGTGAAACTTTTATACTTTGATATTTCATTCATCTTGCAATAAATAACAACGTTCTACTGAACTTTCTAAGCACTTGGTAAGCCTGCATATTTGCTTTGTGATTCATATATTAGGAGACAGAGATTTCTTCATACCACCAAGTTTTCCAATCTTTTTCTATTTAAATAACATATTGATTTTCTATTTTTCCTGTAAAATATGCTGCTTTTCTGTTGTTCTACTTGAGAGTGGTATTGGTGTGATAGAATTGGCTATTACAGGAAGACAGTGTAAGGAATTGCATTGTGACCGTTTGTCGAGATCACAGCTGATCTGAACATGGCCTCAAATGCACAAATGAAAACGTACAGCACAGGAACAGGTCCTTAGGCCCTCCAAACCTCTGCCGACCATCATGCCCTCTTCAATCTAAAAACAAACATGCCATTTTTCAATCTGTATCCCTCTATTCCTTCCCTATTTATGTACCTACTTTACAACCTGTCCACCATAACTATTGAAGGACTATCTACCACCTGGTGCTTTGCCTTCTGCTCAACCAGTCTATCTTGAACCTAAAGTCATAACTGTGGGCATAAAATGACACAACAAAAAGTGGCAGCAGTAGGATCTACTGCCTAGAAAATAATGGCAGCAGTGAAAATCAAGAAACAGGCTCAAAATCATTCTGAAAAGTGAAGAAATAAATAAAAGTCACTTTTTGAAAACTCATTGGTACAGCTTCAAGACTAGCAGCTCAATAGAAAAAAAAACAGCTGAATGGCTGCAGTAAAGGAAAAATTTGTGAACAGATGACTCTAGTTGAGGGGGGTGCTCCTATCGGAGTTGCAATCTTTAAGAGAAGTCATTAAACCAGGACCACATCTCCCCCCTCAGTTGAACAGAAGATCCCATGGCATTGATTGGAAGAGGAGCAAGAAGAGTTCCTGATGGTCTACCTTTATCCCTCAACTAGGTTTTTACAAAACGGATAATCTCGTCATCATCACGTTGCTTGAGGGTGGTTTTTGTGTACAGATCGGTTGCTTAAAATCACGAGATAAGCTGTAAGTCCTAAGTTCTCCATTAGGTTGTGAAAAGCACAACACAAATGTAGGTCTTTTCTAGCTTGGGTTCCTTTTGTATATTATGGTTGAATGGCAGAGCAGACATGATGGGCTGAATGGCCTAATTCTGCTCCTGTTTCTTTGGAACAAATGAAGTTGACCCTCAAATGTTGTCCTACAATTAGAAATGCATATTCACTTTCCAGTTTGCTCCACACAGCCAGTCAGCCAAGTTTGAGCATTTACCTACAGGGAAAGAGAGCAATATCAGACTATTCTACAGAAACTACTAAAAACAGTAGATGATCTCAATAATATGGTGTTAAGAGCAGTAAAACAACACTTGCTGCGATGGGGTTAAATCTGGTTTTAACACCCATGAAAAGTGGCCAATTACAAGGCATCCAAAGTAAATTTAATTCCTTGGAGGGAAAACCCAAAAATCTAGACTCGCAAGTAGAATTAAAACTTCTGGCAGTGACTTAGCAGTTGTGGACTATTTGGCGAAGTTAACAATGAGCAAGTTGAGAAGTTTCTGCAAAAATAAAAATTAGGAATTTAAATGACTTGTTGGAATTCAGAGTTTGCTCCCAACTGTGCAGTTGATTCAATCTTTATTATTTTGATGATTTGTGTAAGAGGCTCAAGTTTTATTCAGTAACTAAAAAGTGTTCATGATTCAAATTGTTAAGGAAAGCGTCAGCGATAAAGGAAAAAGAGCCACAAATCTTAGTGCATTGTTTCAAATTCTGTGCTGTATTGTTCTATGTTCTATGTTCAACAAAATATCTTGGATGCAAGTAGTTGTTAATGATGTCATGGCAGCCATCCTTGATACAACCAAAAGAAGTCATTGAATCATATTGATTGAAGCTATTTTGAGAAATACTCTACCCACCAATCCTCTAAAAATCTTTAAGCCATTTGGAAAAGGATTAACTTCATATATGTCTGATGTCATATTTGTAAAGAAAAACTGCATATACTTTGGAAACAACATGTAGAACAAAAGAAACTTTCATAACCTTCAGTCTTATTACTGCAACAATGATCTTTACCACAACAAAGATTCCCCTACAGCTTTCATCAACTCTGAATACAACAAGAAAACACAGCGTAGTACTAAGGGATCGATATCCTAATAACAATCATCTAGAGCAAGAAAATAATTAACAACTTCATGTGCCTATGAGCAAGGCAACAGAATTCACCACTACTGTTCTTTCAGTAAGAAAATTCAACCTGTCAGATCCATTTCATAGGTCACCAGATTGGCACACGTGGAAAACAATTCATAAGATTTTGAACCGTTTGATTTGGATACCAAATCAAAGCAGAACTGGTTAGCACACTTCACTACAATGTGGGAACAACTTCAGATCATGTGTTGGAGAAATTAATAAATGAGAAAGAACTTACATTTGAGAATGTGCTCAACAGCTTTTGATATTTAACTTCAAGTACAACTAAGACACTGGTAGGATCACTCTTCAGTAGCAGATACCAGGTGGGTCTGAGTGAGCTTCATTAGCAATATTTACCATCTGATCTGTGCAACTTTGGAAACTTACAACAGGAGCTCATTTGCAGTAGTATCCATTGTGAGTGTCTCAGATTCATTAGTCACTGACCTTCAATCGAAAGAAGATCTTCTTCCAGAATGAGTTGTTTAAACAGCAGTGGGTACAGGATATGGGAAATTGTTCAAGAAGTATCGTGCTGCAAAAGCTCCATTTAATGCAGAACGTCCTTTAGAAAGTGTTGACTTCTTAAAGCGCAATAGAGCATTCAACCAGAAGAGACCAACCTCTCATCTGAAAAATAATCCATCTGTGATAATGTCAATATGAATTCCTAAGCAATCTGATGCTATGAATCTTATCATAGGTGCAGTTCCAATGCTCTATGTCAGTGAAAATAAAACCATTCAGCCTTACACCAGTGATATATTTATTGTAGATAAGAGGTCACATTCCAAAAATGTGCTCAGTCTGAATAACTAACATGTATGTTCTTGCTTGGAACAGAACCTTGAAGAGCAGACCATAGTGCAGTGGAACAAGTTTCTTTGTGTGACGAACAGCTGTCTATTGAAAACCAGTGTTATACTTCCTTAGATGTTATACAGTAACCTGATGTAGCTGTGACAGAGGTCATCTACATAAATGCCTATCCAACCAAATTTAAGCTGAATGCTGGTGTCAACATCAAGGTTATCTTGGATGATACTCCATAGTTTGCTAAGGGTGACATATTAGGTGCGACCTGATTGTGTGCAGCTGGACGTACCATATCTATAGTTGCATGTAGTAATGATTTTCAAAGATCAAACTATTTATAGGAATGGGAAACCTTGAAGCATCCAGTGAAGTTACTTTGAAAACTGACATCAAATCAGTATGTCTCTTTACACCTCGGAAATCCTTCATTCATTAACAGAAAAGGTGAATAACCATTTGGATGACATGGTCAATTTGGATTTTATCTTCCTCATGAACAAACCAACAGAATGGTGCTCAGGTATGTTAACAGTTCCCAAACTCAGTGGCTCAATGTGAATTTCTGGGATCTCAAACAACTCAATAAAGTACGTGCTAGAATAATTCATACTGTGTCTACACAATGAAAGTTTGCTCAGCTCTCCACATGGATGCTTTTTACATAGAGCTGAAAACGTTTTCTAATTACATTTTGAGCTTCAAAGTCTAATGATGAGCATTGTCAATTTTTGGAAAAACCTATCTGGTTCACTGATGCCCATTAGGGAAGGAAATCTGCCAACATTATCTGGTCTGGCCTACATGTGACTCCAGACCCACAACAATGTCATTGTCTCTTAACGACCCTCCAGGCAATTTGGGATGGGCAATAAATGCTAGCCTAGCCAGTGATCCCCATATCCTGTGATTGAATAAAACAAAAGGAAAATGCATGACTTTCAAAAGGGAAATCATTTTTTGGCCAGTCAGCTCTAGTTCTTAGAGGAGGTGACGTGAGTAGTGGCTAAAGGGGAGCCAGTGCATACACTTTATTTAGATTTCCAGAAGGCATTTGTGCTGCATCAGAGGTTATTGCAGAAAATAAAACTTCACGGTTTAGGGGGTGGCTAATGGGTATAGATAGTAGATTGCTGGCTAACAAGAAGCAGAGAATAGGCATTAATCAGTCTTTCTCAGGTTGCCTAGCTGCAATAAGTGGGGTGCCACAGGCATTGGTCCTGGGATCTCAACAGTTCAGATTTTATATAAATGATGAAGGAAGCTATAGTTGGCAAATTTACAGATGGTGAAAGGATAGGTAGGAAATTAAGTTCTGAAAATATATAAGGAGGCTACAAAAAGATCCAGATAGGTTAAGTGAGCAGGTAAAGATGTGGCAAATGGAGTACAATGTGGAAATGTGAAATTGTAATTTGACAGGTAAAATTAAAAGCATATTCCTTAAAGGGTGACAGATTGCAGAGCTGTGAGATCAGAATGTGAATCACAAAAGGTTGGAATGCAAGTGCAGCAAATAATTAGGATAGACAGTAGAAATTCATCATTTATTATGAAGGGGAGTTGAATACAAGAGTTGGGAGGTCATGCTATAGTCGTACAGAGTGTGGGAATGTCTGCAGTCCTGCACAGTATTGGTTACCTCATTCAGGAAAGGATGTAACTGCATTTGGAAGAAGTTCAAGAAAGGCTTATCCGACTCATATCTCGAGTGAGAGAGTTGATTTAAGAGGAAAGTTTGGCCAGTCTAGGCTGATGACTGATATAGTTTAGAAGAGTAGGGATTTTCTAGATTGAAATACATAAGACGCTGAGCAGTCTTGATAGAGTAGATGTTGGGCAGGATGTTTCTTCTTGTGAGCTAGAGTCACTGTTTAAAAGTCAGAGGATGCCTATTTGAAATGGTGTTAGGCACAATCTTTTCAAGGATCATGAGACTTTGGAACTCTCTTCCTCAAAAGATGGTGGTAGTATAGACCTTTGAATATTTTTAAGGCAAAGGGAAATAGTTTATTGTTAAGCCAAGGGAAATAATGTAGTAAATAGGCATGTGGATTTGAGATTACAGTCAGATCAGCCATGACTTTATTGAATTGTGGAGCAGGTTCAAGGTGCTGAGTGACCTGCTACTGCTTCTCATTCATATGTTCGTGTGACCTTGCTTTCTCCTCGACCAAGCTTGACTTAGAGTCTTGCAATCAATGTGATCCATAGGATCCCAATGGTGTGGAAACAATCATTGAGGTGTACAGCACAGAAACGGACCCTTTGGTCCAACTCACCCATGCTGATCAGATATCTTAAATTAATCTAGTTCCATTTGCTGCCATATGGCCCATATTCCTCTAAACCCTCACATTTTGTATCAAGAAAGACATCAAATCTCGTAAAGCCATCAGGACTATATATAGCTTTTTTAAACGGCTCCTCAGGTGCATAAACAGAGCAGGACATTCTGAAACACGACACATTGATGGTGTTCCAAGGAGTGCTGAATGAGTTACATGTTCTAACACTTCTATCGAAAGAAATTAAAATATGGAAGATACAGAGCACTCGTGTGTTCAGGGCATTGTGCAGCGCAATGTAAAGATGATCCAGAAAAGGCAGTGGCCCGGTGATTCGCACTTCTGCATCACAGCACCAACGATCTGGGTTCCATTCCACCCTCAAGCAACTGTTTGTGTGGAATTTGCACATTCTTCCTGTGCCTGCGTGTGTTTCCACCAGTGCGCTGGTTTCCTCCTAAAGATGTTTAAGTAGGTAGATTGGCCATGCTAAACTGCCTGTAATGTTCAGGGACGTGCAGGTTAGGTGGATTAGCCATGGTAAATACAGAGTTACAGGGATATGGGGGAAACAGTGGGTCTGGGTGGAATGGTCTTCGGTGTGGACCCAGTGGGCTAAATGAACTGCTTCCACACTGTAGAGATTCAATGATTGTATGAAAAGTCACTTGGAAAACTCTCAACGAAGAAAAAGGTACCTTAATGTTGCATCGGCCTCATCCATAAATCTATGTAGTTCTGCAAATGTACCTACATTACCTTTTCTTTCTGTGTGAATTAATTTGCCATGGCACCCATTGCATCATAGCCATGTTCACTTTCAGCATAATGCCAAGGAAGCTTTTGGATCACAATTGATAGAGTGCAACAAAATTTAAAGCCTCAGATTTATTGTCCTTTCTCTTGTTGGCTGTTAATTGCCGTATGTTCTGGAACCCATGCTGTCATACCTTGTAAGAGACAGAGAAGTGGCTGGTCTCATCTGTTAGAATTTTAGAGTTGATTCACTATCTCCTTGATGTGTCTTTGGAAGGCCTTGCAACTGGCTTCACTGCAGCTACTTGGTGCTACTCACTTGCTGGTATTTGGTCAAGAAGAGCTGGACAACTGGATTTGATATCTCCCTGAGAAGGAAGGGACCAAATAATGTCCACTCTGTTATATCCTGGTTGTTAATACTCCATCAATATAATAACAGATTTCTGGGAAGTAATAGACATACAGAAGTTGATCATTATCAGTTTTTATATCCAATTCTCTGATATTTTGTAACCGAACAAGGCTCCCATTTAGGTTCTGGGAATCCAACATCTCCAGCAGTAATTTGCACATTCCTGAGATACACATGTTGTTTGGTAGTAGCCTGAAGAAGTGCATGATGTTTAAAAAAATACTGAATTATGAATTTGTTGGAAAAGGAAATGACTTCATGACAACAGGTCAAGAAAAAAATGTATTTGCAGTTTTTAAACCTTACGTGCAATTTGCTAAATCACCCAGTATTGGCATACCCTTCTCATTAATTGTAGGAATTAAACCACTTTCTAAGTGCTATCAGTGTGGTGCTTGTTGCACATCACATTGTTTCCTCAGAATAGTTAGTTGAAAATTTGATGTTCAGTAGTGAAACCTCTGTTTGCCTGTTACGATGTTCAAAAGGTACAAGACGCTGTACAGATTGCACAATTTTTCAGCAACTAACAGTGTGATTGTGAAATCGTTCTAGGCACATTGTAAGCAGTGCATAATTCGTTTTTCTATGCGACACAAGTCACTTCTCTGGTTTTCTGTTTCGTATTTGATGGGTGTGGGATGTTGGGGAGAAGCTCAGATAGGAATTTATTCTTAAGTAGTGTGACTGTTTCACAAGACCTCTTCTAATGGCTTACAGTGAAAGAAGAGGAAAGCCATCCGCTTGCCACAAAGCAACAGTACTACAAAGGACAGATTAAGGGTTTATAAAAGGTCAATGTGGGTTTTTCGCTAACTAAACACTGTCTTAAAGTTTCGTATGCAGAAAATAATGAAGTCATCTAAGAGTTTTTAAAGAATTTTTATTTCTTTTTTTCCCTGCCTGCATTTGGTTGCCTGCTCAGCAGGGGTGTTTAATCTTTCCAGGCTTTTGAATTGGCCCTATGAATGAATGGGTAGCTGTCTCTCTAGGAGCTTGAAGCTTATTTTGAAGCCTAATCATTGCGCAAACATAGCCTTGCCCCCCTTCTCTAACAACGTTCATACAATAGCAGGGATTCTAGTGGAGTAACCTGGATATTGCACACTGTGCTTTGAAATGTAGAATGGATGAGCAACTGAGCAGACTGTGACTGATCTTCCTTTTTTTAATTAAGGATCACAAGGGCATCACTGTATTTTAATATTATAATCAGATATTGTGAATCAGCAGTATGGGACTTTAAGTTCAGATTCAAACAGGATAACCTATTGTGTTTACACTGAAAAGTGCAATGATTTTCTTAGACACAAACTTACACTAGTCACACATTTTAAGGCAACATCCAGTTTTGTGTCATTGCTGAAATTGTTACTAATAAAAATTGTATTGTTTGATATATCCCATTTTGTGCAAAATGTTGCAGTATTGTAGATGTCTAAAATTCTTTCATAAAATATGGGTGCCAACATTACTGGCTTCCTTTGAGAAGGTGGTGAGCTACTTTCCTGAACTGCTGCAAGTCATGTGGTGAAGGCACACTGGTGTTGTTGGAGGGAGGGGGGGGATCCACTACTTTGACCCAACAACAATAAAGAAACAGTGGTATAATTCCAAGTCAAGATGTTGTGTGGCTTGGAGAGTATTTGAAATGAGTGGATGTTTCTGTGAACCTGTTGCTTTTGGCCTTTTCTGTGTTAAGGATTGCCCATTTGAAAGGTATTATGAAAAGGACTTTGGTGAGTTGTTGTGCAACTTGTAGATAATTCACTGCTGCAGTTGTGCTTTGGTGTCAGAGGGAGAACGGGCTGCCAGAGGAAGTGGTGGAGGTGGTACAATAACAACATTTTAAAAGGCATCTGGACAGGAATATGAATAGGAAAGGTTTGGATGGACATGGGCCAAATGCTGGCAAATAGGACTAGATTAATTTAGGATATCTAGTCGATGTGGCCAAGTTGCAGTGAAGGGTCTGTTTGCATGCTGTACAGCTTTATGACTCTGAATATATATTTAAGGTTGTGAATGAGGTGCCAACCAAGTGTGCTGCAATATTCTTAACTGTTCTTGAAACTGCACCTATCCAGGTAAATGAAGAGTATTCCATCTCACTTCTGATTTGTGCCTTCTGGATGGCAGCCAGGCATTTGGAAGTCAGAGCTGAATTACTTACCACAGAATTCCAAACCTAGTGGCCACAGCATTTATTTGGTTGGTCCAGTTCTTTTTCTGGTCAATGGTAACTCCAAATTAGGGGATTTCGTGATGGTAATGTCAGTGTTGTAAAGTAGTAGTAGCTGGGATCTCTGCTGTTTGAATTGGTCATTTGCCTGGCACTGAATGTTGCTTTCCATTTATCAGTCTAAACCTGAATGTTGTCTATGCCTTGCATATGGACCAGGGCTGCTTCTGAATCTGAGGAATTGGGAAAGTGCTAGTGCTGATTATGGAATCATCAGTGAACAGCTCCACTTCTTCTGACTGTATTGGCCCAGGTAGTTGATGGTCCAGTGGTATTATTGCTGGCAGATGGTGGAATTTGAAAAAATGATCTGAAATTAAGATGATGACCATGAAAGTATTGTAGATTGTTGGATAAAACCCTTCTTGTTCGCTTACTTGAGGGGAAAAAAAACTGCCATCCTAACCTGGTCCAGACTCTCAGCAGTGTCGCAGACTCTTAACTGCCCTTTGAGTAATTAGGGATTGGCAGTAAATGCTAGTTTAACCAGTAATGCCCAAATCTGGTGAATGAAGAACAAAAAAAAGACAAGGTCTTGATGAAGCAGCTACATATGGTTGGGCTCAGGACAATGCTGTGAGGAACTCCTGCAGCAATGTCTTGGGACTGAGATGATTGATCTCCAATAATCAGAGCCATTTTCCATTGTGCTAGATATGACCGCAGTGAAGAATTTTCCTCCATTCCCATTGACTTCAATTCTGACATGACTCCTTGATGTCACATTGTCAAATTGCCTCAATATTAAGGACAGTCCGTTTCAACACCTGTTTGATGTTGAGCTCTTTTGCCTGCCATTTGTGACACTGGGGAAATCAAAATGAAGCTAATCTTGATCATACACTTGGCACTTCTGGCTGCATGTTGTTGCCAATGCTCCAGTCCTGAATTTGACATTGACATTCTGACCTGCTGCAAAATTAATGATATGGCCACATGTGGAGCTTCTTCTTTAGGTTAGTGTTTTAAGAGTCTGTTACCATTCACGATTGGACGTATCAGAACAGTAGAGTTTAGATTTGATCTGATCAGAGTGGGACTGCTTTGCTGGGTTTATCATGCGCTGGTTAAGTTCCTTGGCATGCAAGTTGTGTTTGTTGTGGTTTAACTGGTTGACACCTTGTTTTAAGGAATGCCTGATGATGCTCCCATATTCTCATTGAACCAAGGTTGATTTCTCTGCTTGATGATAATTCTAGAGTGGGGAATTTTCTGCGTGATAATATTAGAAATTGTGGGTGAATATAATTCTGCTGCCACTGTAGGCTTCATCGATGCCTACTTTTGAGTTCTTGGATGTTCAAAGTTGATTCCGTTGTACAGTGTGTCTGGTCATTTGTCTCTCAGATGTTTGTGGTTCCTTGCTCATTGAAAATTGGTTGCTATGTTTCCTTATGTTATTGCAGTTTTTGGACTATGCTTGATAAAAACAAATTTGTAGGGCTATTGGCTAAGAGCAAGGAAAGGGGGTTCATTAGGTAAGTTGGGCTAGGCATGATGATTTGAATGGTCTCCTCCAGTGCTGTATGATTCTATGAATTGTATTTCAATAGTTTAAAAACTCTGCAATACTCTCAATGTGAAAGGCATTGTGTACATGCAAGATAACAAAGTGTGGAGCTGGATGAACACAACAGGCCAAGCAGCATCTTAGGAGCACAAAAGCTGATGTTTCGGGCCTAGACCCTTCATCTGATGAAGCCGTCTAATTTCTCCAGTTCTTGTCTAATACTGTTGGAATTAGCCTTCCCACAATTTAGCACTTTAACCTAAAGTCCGCTTTTATCCTTATATACAACTATCTTGACAGTTAAACTAGATACTTAAAACTAGATGTCCCGCTTTTCAATTTCTACCTAACTCTCTCAATTCTCTTCGCAGGACCTCACCTCTGTTCCTGCCTATGTGATTCATACTAACATGGATCACGACCTCTGGCTCCTCCCCCTCCCTTTTCAGGATGTCACTGAGAGATATCTTCGACCCTGTAACTAGGGAAGCAACACACTATTGCTCACGGCCACAGAAATACTTACTTGTGCCCCTGACTGTGCAGTCCCCTACCATTACCACTTGCCTAGACTTCAGCGCTCTCTGCTGTACAAAGTCAATTGTGGTGCTGTATGGAGTATAAAATTAGGGAAGTGTTGGAACTGTACAGGGCATTAGTGAGACTGCACCTGGAGTATTGTGTACAATTTTGATCCTCTTTCTTGAGGAGGGATGCAATTACATTGGAAGCAGTTCAGAGGACCTCACCAGATTGAACTCAGAGATATGGAGTTTGTCTCATATGCACTGTCTAGTTCAGAAGAAGCAGAGGAGATCTGTTTGAGTAAATATTGAGAGGATGTTTTTCGTGGAGCAATCTAGAATGAGAGGTCACAGTTTTAGGATCATAGAATCAGACAAACAATCCCTACAGTGCAAAAAGAGGCTATTTGGCCCCTCAAGTCTACCCAACCCTCTGAAGAGCATCCCACCCAAACTCCATCCATCCTGTAACCTTGCATAGGGTTTTTACCATGACCACCGACCTAACCTGCACGCATGCAGACACTACAGGGCAATTTTTACCATGGCCAATCCACCTAACCTGCACATCTTTGGATTATGGGAGGAAACCAGAGCACTTGGTGGAAACCCACTCAGACGCAGAGACAATGTGAAAACACCACACAAACAGTTGCTCAAGGCTAAAGTTGAACCCGGGTCTCTGGCACTGAGAGGCAACAATGCTAACCACTGTTCTAGCGTATCACCCCTGTGATATACCTTGAAAAATACTTGTTAAATCTTTGGCTTTGTCCTGAGGTTTTTTTTACAGTATTCAGACTCATGTGTGAATTTTCTATATGTGGTTGTATTTGTATCATCTTTAGTAATGATTGAAAGGAGTTTTGCAGCAAAAAACTCCAAGTGGTCCCTCTCTTGTCCTAAGAATATCCACTAACAATATTTTAAACCTTTTGTAAAGCCAATTGTATTTATAGAAGTTGTTTCGCTCAGGTTTCCAGACAGACATGTGTAATTTGGGTGAGTCAGAGAAACAGGCAGAGAACCTGAAGTCACATGCTGTCCCTAATCTTGCATTTCTGGTATCCAGAGCCATAGAGCAATTTCCATTACATTTCTAATTGACTTTGCTTTGCTGTGTTTCTGACTTACCACAGCAAGCATTATGACAGCTGCTGTGATCCATTTTGCTACAGTATCAATAACACCACATTTTGCCATCTGAAATCCTTCTTTCCTGAGCTTTTCTGAGGTACAGGAGGAGACTAAATGCAAGAATGCCAAATGGGTAGGTAATGGTGCACCAGAAGGATTCTGTTCCCACCCAAAGATACCCTGATATTCACTTTTACAAGCAGAGAAGCACATGACTCATTTTCTCAAAAGATTATTCCTTGCAGTACAAAAGTATTTAATCATTAGCAGGACAGCAGAGACCTTGAAACCCTACCTTTGTCAAGAATCTAATCCTACAAGAGGGAAAAGCCTGCCCGGCCTTTAATATGAGGAAGACCAAGTTTTTTTAGCCATTCGTCCATGGTACAGGGGTGTTGCTAGCTGACCAATGTTTGTTGCCCACCCCCAGTTGCCCTTGAGTCAGTGGTAGTGAGTTGTCATCTTGAGCTGCTGTAGTCCACCTGCTGTGGGTTGACCCACAATGCTGGTAGGGAGAGAATTCCAGCATTTTGACCCAATGACGGTGAAGGAACAATAATATATTTCCATGGCAGGATGGTGAGTGGCTTGGACGGAAACTTGCAGGTCGTGTTGTTCCCATGTGTCTGACCTTGTCTTTCGAGATGCAAGTGATTGTATATTTGGAATACACTGTCTGAGGATCTTTGAATTTCTGCATTGCACCTTGTAGATCATACACGCTGCTGCTATTGAGTGTTGGTGGTGGAGGGAGTGGATGTTTGCGAATGTGGTGACTGTCAAGTATGCTGCTTTGTCCTGGATGGTGTCAAGCTTCAAGTGTTATTCAAGCTGCAGTCATCCAGGCCAGTGGAGAATATTCCATCACACTCCTGACTTGTACCCTGGAGATGATAGACAGGCTTTGGAGAGTCAGGAGTTGAGTTACTCGTTGCCGGAGTCCTAGCCTCTGATCTGCCCTTGCAGCCGTTTTGTTTGTAAAGCGAGTTCAGTTGAGTTTCTGGTCAATGGTATCCCTCAGGGTGTTGATAGTGGCGGATTTAGTGATGGTAACACCATTGAATGTCAAGGGACTGTGTTTAGATGGTCCCTTGCTGGAGATTGTCAGTGCTTAACATTTGTGTGGTGCAAACGTTATTTGTCATCTGTCAGCTCAAGCCTGAATAGTCTCCAAATCTTGTTGCGTTAAACATGGACTGCTTCCATATTCTGAGGAGTTGCAAATGGTGCTCAACCTTGTGGAATCATCAGCGAACATCTCTGGTAGCAGATTTAAAGGACAGATGAGGAGGAGCTACTTCTGTCAAAGGGTTGTGAAGTTGGAATTCACCACCCCAGAGTGTGGTGGATACCAGGGCGTTGAGTAAGTTTAAAGTAGAGGTAGACAGATTTTTCATGAGTGACAGATCGAAGGGTTGTGGAATGCAGGCAGGAAGGTGGAGTTGAGGCCGAGGTGAGATCAGCCCTGTATTATATGGCAGAACAGGCTCAAGGGCTGAATTACCCATCCTGCTCTATTTCTTATATTCTTATGGAGGAACCTACACTAACGAGACCTTCATTCATCAGAGTTTAGAAGAATTTGAGAAGTGATCTTATTAAAACATCCAGGTTTTTGAGAGGGCTTAACCAAGTAGGTATTTGGGAAGATATTTCCATCAATGGGGGAGTTTCAAACGCGGGAACATAGTTACAGGATAAAGGGCCACTCATTTGAAACCGAGATGTGTAGGAATTTCTTCTTCCAGATGATGGTGAATGTCTGTACATAAGAGAGTTGTGGAGGCTAGATCATTGAAAGTATCTAAAGAGGAAACAGACAGACTTTTGAAAATTCAGAGTTCAGGACCATAATGAGCTGCTTGAAAGAGGAATTGAGCCTGGGAAAATCAGATGTGATCTTGTTGAATGGCAGGGCAGACGTGAAGGGTTGAATTGCCTTCTCTACTACGGTTTCTTATGTTCTTATGTATGGTATGTTGTCTGAGTAGTGATGCACAATTTTGAATCGAAGAACTTATATGCTGTTTATCTCATTTAGTTTAAAGTACATTTATACCACATCCACTTGCTTGCCAGATTTTATCTAGATACTGCAGCATATGTTAGAAGTCAAATCTATTTTGCATAAAATTCGCATTGTTTTCTATTTTTGTTGACATTAAACTAATAAATGAATCATTTAAACAGGTTATGATGTAAAGATTTGCTAATTAACAGCTTTTGTCTGCAGTTCATAAAGACCTTGATCCAAGCACACTCCAAATTTAAGCACAACATTTCTGGGCAAACAAATTATACATTTCTCGCCATTCCATAATAGAATAAAAAATTAATGTCCCATTAGCATCAGAAATTGAACAAAGCTCTTCGCTGCGTAAAATAAATCAAAATATCTGTTTGCTTTATCACAGCCTAAGAACCAAGACACTTCAAAGGAGCAAATGCTTAAATGTTGCACCTCCTTTGACAAATTTATGTTGAAGATATAAAATTCCAAGGTATAGAAATTATAGAGCTGTTAAAACATTAAAATTAATTGCGCAAACTTTAATTTCAGAAGAAATGTTGTGTTGTGAATAGCCAAAATGTGCTTTATTTATCTATGCTCCATTATTTTTGAGAATGATGAGACTTTATCTGCATTAGTTCGTAAGGATAAAATGTATAAAGCTTCCTGTACAATATGGGACCATCTGGGAGTTATGTGAAAATTTCCATTACAGCGAATGCATTCTAGGGTTTTTCTAAGTGAAAGAGTTCTAAGCAGTGTGTTCTGTATAATGAAGGATGTAGTAAAGAGTAAAGTATTCACAATTTTGAAATCACTAATCTGTGCTTTTTTCCTTAATCAGAGAAAGCTGCTTGCCATCTACCTCCATCATGATGACAGTGTTCTAACAAATGTGTTCTGTTCCCAACTGCTGTGTGCTGAATCTATTGTCTCCTACCTCAGTCAAAATTTTATCACTTGGGCATGGGACATGACAAGGGAATCCAACAGAGCAAGGTACTCAATTTTATTCTCTAAATTTACTTTGTAATTGGAGATTACTATTTATTATTATTAAATCCATATGAGCAGAAAAAGACATTTTCTAAATGTGGTGTGATCTGATGTTGAGTTACCATGAAGGGAAAGTTAACCTGAAGGTGAATATTGTGCAATCGAAGTGCTGCCCTATTTTATTGAGAGGATATTTTAATATATCAGTTTTATATGTGAGAATCTTATTTAATAATTGCTGATATAGAATTTTTGTTAGCAGTGTTACTAATATCGCTAGGGCTTGTGATTTTGAACCCCTGATGAAGAGTTCCATTAACCCTACCATGCAGGATATTAACATTTAGCCAGCATGTTCCTAAGGCTTTGCCTTCCTCAGCCCAACCTAAATTAATGGAAACAAAAGCAAGTAATTGTGAACACTGGAAATCTGAACTAAAAACCAAGCCCTGGGGAAACTTGGATTAAACAGTATCTGTAGAGAGAGAAGCAGAGTTAACATATTGAGTCCAGTATGACTTTTGAGATTGTAACAGTCATATTGAACATATAGCATAAACTCTGTTTCTCTCTCCACAGACACTGCCAGATATGCTGAGTTTCTCTAGCACTTTCCATGTTTATGTCTGAATTAATGAAGTCTTCCCCCCCACTCCCTCATCAAAGTGATCAGAACTGTTGTATGTTCTGGGTATAATGGAACAGTCTGAAAGGGAAGAAAGCTGGATTTTCTATGTCGTCCAGAAAATATGTTTGATTAACTTGTACTGTTTTTATTTATTTCTTTCAATCATGATCAATTTCAGGTACTGAAGGAAAAATGACAGTTGGAAAAAGAATTAGCAATTATCCTCAGCTGTTGTAGGAGCAAGTAGCCAGATTATGCAGTGGTGATGCTCTGTCCATGTTTTTGATTATAACGGGAAGTTTAGATGACAGATTAATAAGAAAATTGTGATGTTAGTAGGCCATGCAGTGTAAATAAACAAACAGTAAGATTTTTAAACGTTAGTGGGTAGTGCTTAAACTCTTCCAAAGCATAATGGTATAAACTTCTGCCAGGTATTATCGTACTGATTGTAATTTTTTTTTAAAACCCTAAAGCTTAGAAAAAAACTTCTTTCCCTTTTTTCCCTCAAGCGAATAAGAGAGCCAATTAAGCAAAATAATATGTTTGAAGTTTCTCTTTTAAACATATCTATCAAAGCCTTACAAACATAATCACTGGTGAACTGAGCAAAGTTAGTTTGCAAATTACTTTAAGAACAGTTAGTTAGTGAGTATGATGAGGAAATAGATTATGTAAGCCTTGGGATGCAATGGGATGAATCTCACTTTTCCTCATGGTAAGTGTCAGTTTCATTGGCTATCAAAGAGGCTTTCTCCCTGTGAAGGTGAGCAAATTTTCTCACCACAGCTTACCAAACATGCCTTACTAACTACCTCACCCATCCCTATCGTTCCTCTCCAGTCCGGTTCTGTCGCCATTCTATCTGGAATGGACCAGTATCCTTAGTAGTGAAGCAATCTTTAAAAGGCAATTGTGCACCCAGACAAGCGCCTTCAGGCCGGAGCTAACTGACTGCAATTCCTAGCATTTTCTCCAGACATGACAGGCTAGGAGATTAACACCCCTCTTTGAAGGTATACAGGGTGCTGCAGAGATGAGAAGTCCTCTTCTGCCAGTGGTGGAATCCACGACACGAGACCATGCCGTCCTGGGTCAGTGCAGTCTCAGCCATCAGGAAGAAAAAGTGGTATGATGAGAGAAGAGGGTCAATGACCTTCTCATTGTTGCCAAAGTAATCTTTTTGCAATCGCCCACATTGACTCTGGTGCTACAGCACAAACCTCCTGCCAAGACACATGTGCTGCCACAAAATTTTGCCTGCAAAAGTTTCCCTCACTGTCTACCACCCATCTCAACCATCAAAGCACTAACCTCTGCGCGCCTGTTCACTTGCTTGGGACATTTCCCCATGTGCCTCAATGGTTACACCAGTGCCACCTACTTTCATCTCCATTAATAGTGGTCTCTCTCACATTTCAAAAAGAAAGCAGTCTGCAGCAAGGCACAACGAATGAAAAACAGTGTGAGCTGCCTGACCTGACTGAGCGGCTTGCTGACTGTGCCCAAACTCTTGGACTGATATCAGAGGCTGCTATTGACGTACTGTGCCAGGACACTCTCACCAAAGTCTGTATTTCCTTTGACTCGACTGAAGAAAGCTGACAGCTGTGAAAAGATTCCTGGCTTTGCAACTGTGCTAAAAAGCAGGACAACATCGCGGTACTGTGATCCTGACATCTCTGGCTGAGGGGCAAGATGCAAAAAGAAAAGACAGTGAGTGAGCACAAATAGAGCAAACAAACAGTCAGGGCATGCAGCCTTGCTTGTCCACGGATCCATGTCCCAGCTGCAGCATGAATGATAATTGCCAGAATCCAGGTGAGGTCCTTTGGAACAAGTTGGTGAGCTGATGTCATCAGGTTCTTGTTCTGACTTCCATGTTGAGAAGTGCCAATGTCCAGTTCTCAAGGCAAGTGGTATGTTAAAGCAAAACATAGTAATGTGGTGAGATCTGCAGTTAATAATGTTATTACATTTTGCCTCGGGGCATAACATGAAGTGATGTGCAGTGCTTTGGTCCTCTCGCAGGAGATCCCATGTGGACTGTAGTATACTCTATTCCTGCTGCCATCTTAAACTCAGGCATTATTTAACCAACCTTAACCGTACATTCCAAGAAAGAATTTGACAAATTTGCATCAGCAGCCCTTGATTTTCTTTCTTTATATATTTGCTTTTTGTCATAGATTATTTGTTTCATGTTATGTTCTGAGACACTAGTCAATATTACTTTGTTGAGAAAATGGCAGACAGTATGCAGAGAGAGAAAACAAAGAGTCTACAGCAAGAAACAAGAAGTTTTTAGAGAGTGACAGAATGTAAGAAGGATGAGTCAGCTTTCATCTATGATTCTCATCATAATAATGAGTCAGACTTAGAATATGATATTGGTGGTAGGTGAGAAGTATGTGAATATTGTGGTGCAACAATGTGGAAAGAATGTTTTGAGCAAATGGTAAATCCTGATTGCTACCCTTAAGTGAGCCACCGGAATGTTCTTTGTACATGAACAATAACAAAATCAAAACATTTCTTGAAAAGAAGTGCCAAGTCAAATCAGCAGTAAGTCTCTTTATTTTGGCTCAAGAAATAAACAAGACCATCGCATGAAATGTTTAATCTTTCAACAAACAATGAAAATGCAGACTGGTTTTACAAATGTTGCCTTTGCCACTGATCACGAAATGTTCAGAGTATTAGCAAACATTGCAGAGATAGTTCTAGGTGTAGATTCTAATCTTGAGAGTGAAAGAGATCATAGAAGGAAGTCATTGGTCATATCGTATCTGTGTTGGTCCTCTGAAGTTCTATTTCACATAATGCCATTCTCCTGTCGTCTTCATGTATCTTGCACATTTTTTTTCCTTTTTAGATAAGCCTAATTACCTTGCAGATGTATCATCAGAACCTGCTAGTAATCACAGGATGTAGAGATGATTAGGAGAAATCATATAATAATAAAAAAAACTAATTAAACTGGATTAAAGCAGAAAGTAAATGAAATAAATTCATTATAAAAAGAATGTTTTTGTCCAAAAATATATTTGAGAATCATTTGTTGTGAATTTAGATGTTTGTCTGTTGGCCACTTAAGGAAGAATGTAAATGTGTCAGAAACTGTTCAGAGACAGTTCACTAGACTCATGCTGGAATGGCTGTGGTATCTTATGATGAAAATTTAAACAGACTAGACTTGTATTCATTGAGTTTAGAAGAGTACGAGTCTTCATCTTTAAAATTATTTTAGATTAAAAGATATAAAATTCTGAAGCAATTTTACAGGTTAGCTGGTTCCTCTTGTGAAAGACTCAAATATTGGGGGTTACTCATGTAAAAAGAGATTAGCCAACATTTTTTCTGAGGGTTGAGTCCTTTAAAACTCTCCTGCTAAGAAAAGGTAGTGGAAGCAAAGTCCTTAAGTCAGATAGGCCATTATTAAGCAAGGGTATGAACGGTTATCAGTGGTAGTTGGGAAAGTGGATTTGAGATTACAATCAGCCATGATCTTATTGAGTGGCAGATCAGGCTCAAGAGAAGCTCCATAAATATACCCATCATCAGTATTAGGATTTTTGCTGTGGCTAACCAACCTAACCTGCACACAAGTGCTGAGTGAGTGATCCATCTCAGCCTCTTCCATAGTCCCCAGCATCACAGATTTTTTGGCAAGGCTTAGTCCTTCATCCACTAATTCTCCTAAGATATGCATACAACACTGAAGATGTTTGCCCAAATCTGAGAGTTTGGTTCGTGAATACCATATTCACATGTTGGCACACTGTATTGTCTCGGGGCCTAACCTCTTCCAAGTTCCTCTGAAGCTTTGACCTTGAGCCACAAGGGATTCAGTTTCCATTTTTATTTTTTTCTTTATTCATTCATGGGACGAGGGCATTGCTGGCTAGGCCAGCATTTATTGCCCATCCCTAATTGCCCGGAGGGCAGTAATGAGTCAACCACATTGCTGTGGGTCTAGACTCATAAGTAGGCCAGACCAGTAAAGATGGCAATTTCCTTCTCTAAAGGACATCAGTGAACCAGATGGGTTTTTCTGACATTTGGCATGGATTCATGGTCATCATTAAATTTAAATTCCACCATCTGCTGTGGCGGAATTCAAACCCAGGTCATTACCTGGGTTGCTAGATTAACAGTCCAGCGACAATACCACTCGGCCATTGCCTCCCCTTTTGTTAATCATTAAGCAGGTGATTACAATCTGTCGTGACTCAGAAGTAGGCTGCTGGAAAGGTAGCCCCAATATTCCTGAAATTACCATAAGCGTGAAAAGATTGAGTAAAGTGGATGAATTAATCGTGCAAAGCAATATAAATGGGTTTGATGTAGTTGAGGTTAATGAGATGTGATTGCAACTTGACCAGCAATGGGAACTGAATATCAAAGGATATTCAGTTTTTAGGAAAGACAGATAAAAAGGGAATGGAAGTAGGGGGTAGCATTACTGGTTTTAGAGGAAATTAACTCAATAATGAAGAAGGATATTAGCTCCGATGAGGTGGAGCTTTTATGAGCAAAGCTTATAAACACCACAGGGCAGAAAACTCGATTGGAGATTGTATTAAGACCCCCAAACTGTAGTGGTAACATTGGGAAAGGCATTAAACAGGAAATTAGCGACGTCAGGGATGAAGACACAGCCATGATTACAGGTGACGTTCTTCTACATATGGATTGGACAAATCATATCAGTAACAATACAGTAGAGGAGAAATTCCTGGAGTGTGTATGGCATCACTTTTGGATCAATACATCTGGAAACCAAGTAGGTCATCCTAGACTGATAAAGAAATAATTGGCAATCTTGCTGTGTGAGGGCCCTTTGGGAAAAGTTTCCAAAACGCGATGGAATCCAGATGGAAAATGATGTAGTTGATTTTGAGAGTCAGGTCTTGAATTTATATGTTAGAAACTATAATTCTATGAGGTGCAACCTGGGTATGATAAACTTGAGAACATTACTTAAAGGAATGAAGGTGGATAGCCAATGGCAAACGTTTCAAGAGGGCGTGGAGAAACTGCAACAATTGTTCATACCTGTTTGACAAAAGTAGGATAGGAAGACTGGCTGGCCATGGCTGACGAGAGTTAAATAAATAGTGTCAGATCTAAGGAAGGGGCATACAAACTAGCCCCAAAAAAGGAGCAGATCTGAGTATTGGCAGCAGTCTACATTGAAACAAAGGAGAACAAAGGGAGTGATTAAGAAGGAGAAGAGAGTATCACTTTGCAGTGGTCATGCAAAATTATTGTAAAAGCTTCTGTAGATATGTGAAGAGAAAAGGATGGATGAAGACGAATATAGGTCCCTTACAGCTAGAAATGGGAAAAGTTCTAATTGGGAACGAAGAGATGACACAACAATTAAATACATGATTTGGTTCTGTCTTCACAAAAGAGGACACAAATAATGACCTAAAATGTTTAGGAATTCAGGGGTCTAGTTAGAAGGAGAAAGTGACGGAAATCCATATTAGTAGGGAATTTGATGGAATAAAAGGCTGATAAATCCCCAGGGCTGAATAATCTAAATCCCAGAGTACTTGAAAAAGTGACCCTAGAAATGGTGGATGCATTGTTTGTCATCTTTCAAGATTGTACAGACTGTGGAAAATTTCCTCTGGGATTGCAAACCAGGTAATGTAACCATCTATTTTTGAAAAAAGGTGGGTGGAGAAAAACCAGGGAATTATAGCCTGACATCAGAAGAGGGGAAAATCTAGAGTTCATTATAAATAATTAACAGAGTAGCAGAGCACATGCAGAACAGTGACAGGATTGGGCAGAGTCAGGGATTTAAGAAAAAAGCATGGATTTTCAAAATGGAAATAACACTTGATAAATCTGCTGGAGGTTTTTGTGGATGTAATGAGTAGAGTTGATATGGGGAAGCCAATGGATGTGGTTTACTTCGACTTTCAGAAGGATTTCAATAAGGTCCTACGTAAGAGATTAGCAAGTAAAATTCATGCACATGTGGTTAGGAATAGTATACTGACTTGCAAGAGAACTATTTGGCAGACAGTAAACAAAGACTAAGAATAAAGGGTCTTTTTCTGAGAGACAATGTAGTGACTAATACGACGCTAATCTTAGACTTAGACATAGAGACTAGACTTGAAGATAATTCCTTGGACCCCAGCTATTCAGAAAATTTTTAATGATTTAGATGAGGGAACTAAATACAATATCTAAACATTTGCAGACAACACAAAACTGGTTGGGAAAAGGAACTGTGAGAAGGTTGAAGAAATGCTTTAGTGTGATTGAAACAAGTTGAGTGAGTGGGTAAGTGCATTGCAGCTGACATACCATAAGAATAAATGTAAGGTTATCCACTTTGGTAGCTGAAACATTTAGAAAGACTATTAACTAAATGGCAACAGATAGGGAAAGGGTGAGGTGCAAGACACCTGGGTGGTGTTGTACACCAGTCACTGAAAGTGGAGGTGCAATGAGCAGTGAGGAAGGCAAATGGTTTGTTGGCCTTCACGGTGGGAGGATTCATGCACTGCAAGAGGGAATGTCTTGTTGCAGTTGTACAAGACCTTGGTGAGACCACATGTTGAGTATTGTGTGCAATTTTGGTCTCCTTTTCTGAGGACAGATGTTCTGGTTTGAGAAATTGCAAAGAAATTGATCAGACTGATAGCGGGGATGGCAGAAACGATGTATGAAGAGAGACTGGATTGGTTAGGATTATATTCACGAGAGTTTGGAAGAACGAGTGGGATTTAGAAACCAATAAAACATTAGCAGGATTAAACAGGGTGAATGCAGGATGTTCCCAAAATTGTCTTTTGACAAAATCCTTTTGAGACTCTCATCGAGCCTATTCATCTCAAGAACAGTTGTGACAGTTCTTACCCCTACCTTCCTGTAGTTAATGCTACAGTTGGACCTGTAGTCTTCTCATTCTGAGTTAGCTTTTTAGACTCATTTTTATGAACCACAACAAGTCCTATGGGCTGTCCCCACAATTCCAGCGTTCTGAACTGAGGATCCCACTTTATTACAGTGGAACATTTCAGCCTTCAGTTTTCGTCTCCACCCTCAACATTTTCATTCTAATCCATGGAGGATATTGTGACATTCCTAGCAGTCCTTTCTTTACCCTCGTTACTTGCCTTCTATTATTCTCCCGTCCTCTATCCTCCTTGAGTTTATGGAGGTGACAGAGCAACCAGTTAGTCTTGTTTAGTCTTCAACATTGGTTCTTACTTTAAAAGATAGTGAATTTATAACTTCTTCCAAGAGAATGATCTTTTCGAGAGCTTCATGTGTAGTTTCAGTTCCTGATGCTGGTATCCACTTCTCAAAATTACTTTGAATTTGAAAGGTTTAAGAATTTTGGGTTTGTCCAGCTATCACCCATTTCCACAGATGCACCAGGCCGAGGCCATAAGAAACTACAGGACATTGTATGTATGCACCGACCATCGCGGAAGGCAACCTTCCATCCATGGATTCCATTTACATGGCTTGTTGCTGTGAAAAGGTTTGCCAATGTCATCAAAGACCCATCACAACCTGGTAATGCTGTTACCAACCTCTTCCATTTGGCAGAAGCTGCAGAATCTTGAACACGCAGCAGCAGATTCAGGAACAGCTTTTTTCCCAGCATTATTAGACTGCTGAATGGGCTCTCTAACTTCAAATAATGCCAATCTTGCTAGTATTGATCTTGCCGAGTGCAGTTTGGGGCAATGTAACCTGTCTGCCTGTAGGTTTTTTTCCTACCCTATAGTCTGTATGTCCTTATTTGCTCTGACCTTCCTATACTGCTCATAAACAAATCTTTTTGCTGTACTTAAGTACACAAGTATGACAATAAACAAATCAAATCAAGAACCATAAATCAAATCAAAGGCTATTTCATTAAATTTCAATCTTTTGCTGTATGCTACCGGCACTAATTCAAATGAAAAGGAAACGCTCAGCATTGCTGTTCTTAACAAAAAAAATAACTGTTTATCATGAACTAATTATCTTTGGAAATTGGGGAAATGAAAATCTAACTTGGCGGTACGTTCATCCCGTCCTAAATTCACCATCTCACATTCAGACAGTCATACAAAGACGGACAAGACATGGATATTAAGAGTGAAAAAGGGGGAAAAAAAAAAATCAGGGAAACATGGTTTAATAACTGGGCAACAGTTTTCAGTAAGTTATTTTCTTTCTTTTCCTTTCAATTACTTGATGTTGACATAAAATTGTTTGCACACCAATGTTAAAGACTTCACTCACTGGTTGAGATTTCATCCCTTTCAGAGTCTCGAGTGACTTTTTTTCATTTCAGCAAAGGAATTTGTAGAAGAAGGCAGCTGACTGTTACTGTAGACTTTGTGGTTCTGATGAAGGGTCACTGGACCCAAAACATTAACTGTGATTTTTTTCTTCTCAGATGCTGCCTGACCTGCTGAGCTTTTCCAGCAACTTCTGTTTTTGTTCCAGATTTAAGGCATCCACAGTTCTTTGGTTTTTATTGTTACCTGTTCAATTGCCACACTTCAAATCAATCTATTAACCCTTTATTTACAGTGGGATGATAAGAAAAAGAGGTGAGAGGATCAAGTTGTCTTAAGGTATTGCCTGTTATACTGAATTTTGAAATTTGAACTCAGTTTGGTTATTTGGTATTGTTGAAAATTGGTCAGAATTTTGTAATATTGTATCACATTGTTTTCCATTACTTTAACTGATATAAAGCAAATGGTTCTTTTGTAATAGTTCCTCAAGAGGAGTTTGATTACAGGAATTATTCTAAAATATTTCTAAACTGTGAAAATTAATTTTAAGTGTGACAGTTTAATTCTTGATGAGACATCACAGGTGTAAAGTTTATTCATTCCTTTTTTCATTTGGTAATTAATCTTGTCTGTTCCAATTGGACATTATTGAACTCTGCCTTGTTACTGAATTTGGCCCAGTAAGAATATTCTTTTCAATCATCTGCATTCCTCAAATAGAATTTATTGCCTGGAGTTTTGTTTTGCTCTTCAATTGCCAGTTCAAATTTTTTTCTAAGTAGCAAGTTTGTAATGTATTTGTTATTGACAAGTGGTGTTGGAAATTTACTCGACAAAATGACAACCAGTAACCTTTAATTATTTTTTTGATTGTTCTTTGAGAAACTGCTTAGATTTTGTCTGTGACAACAGTTTGTTATTGGCAGATGTAAATTCACCTGCATCTAATAAATATTAATATATTTAACAAATACATAAAATGTTGAAATTCAACATGTTGATGTATTTATAAGATATGTATAACTGCAGATCAACACAGGGTGCAAATTGGGACTTTTGTCCCTCCCTCCCTCCTACATCTGCCAAGCAGCCGAGAGTGCTAAGTAGCCCTGGCACCTTTCAGCAGCAGGTTTTCCTCACCTGTCATTCCTAATCATCAAGTAATTAACCATATTCACAGCTGCTGACCCTTGGCACAAACAGGGCTTTGAATGATGCACGCCTGGTTGGAGAGCAGTTGACCGTGCTGGTCCCATTTGACCCATTTACAAATCCACTACAGGTGTGGGCTTCAGTGCAGGACATAGCTTCCAAAGTTTCATGTTGTCCTGCTGCTTAGCCTGCTGAATAGGGATTTCGCTGTAGGTAGTTAGGAAACAGATGGAGTTTAATTGTTGTTCTGTGGAAAGGGACGGAGGGGCACATGATCTGAACTGTTTTCCAGTAGAGTAGTCATCTAAACGTTCTGTCTGTGCATAGTGTGTTTAGAAAGAGGTAGTTAAAGTATCAGCCTTATTTAGGGCTCCCCCAATAGAGTCCTTTACAAACTAGTTTACAAAAGATTAAGATTCCACAACATCTGGAGCCTTTGTCACTTTCCCACTGTTTCTTCCTGGTTTTTTTGGGCTCCTATTACTGTTGGATTATGTTGGACATTCTCATTTTCTCCTTTTCTCCACAGCTTTTGATATGTCTAGATCAATTTGCAGCATGGTTTAACACTAGATCTGCTTTCTGCCAACAGCACTTATTCTTTAGTGGTATCCTTACAAATGAGCTAGTGTATTCCTGTAACTTCAGAAGTTGTAAAGAACCATAGAAAGGGCAGCATCTAATGACTTCATTAGTGTAAGGTTTCAAATGGACTTGTTCATTGTTCACTCCTCCTTGTCAACTATTCATAATTACTACAGTATTGTTTGGTGCACTTGTAAATGATTTCCTAGTAACACAAGAAGTTAGGATAAAAGGTATTTGTCTGAGTAGAATAACACCACTAGACCTTGTCAGGTAATTGTTTGAGAGGTGGTGGACTGACAAATATATTCCCTCCATGCTTCATGTACAAGGCAATCAAAACAATGAAAGTGAATATATAGTTCAAGTACTAATCAGGAATTATTTTAAAAAAGATGCAATTCAAATGAAAAGCCAGGAAATAATTCCAAACCTAAATATTGTATATAACCAGCTCAGTTCTGTGTGCCAAAAACTGTTGCTTGAATTATACTGTGTCTGTTTTTCTACTTTAAAAAAATTTTGAAGCACAGAATTATGTTGGATGTAATATCCCTAACTGCAAAGTGCGATCATTATTTGTTAAAGTTTATACATGGTATCTGGATGTTCTGACCAATACTAGTATTTTGGGCCCATTCCAAATTGTCCTTCAAAAGGTAGTTGTAAGTACCATTTTGTTGAGTTTAAGATGAAAAGCTTCAGCGTGTGTCTCTTTTCAGCAATTTTCAAGTTTTAAACTATCAAAAAACTCTGTGGATCTGGAAATCTGAAATAAAAATGGATAATACTGGAAATACCCTGGACTTGCAGGATCAGTGGAGAGAAAAATCCAGATTATTGGTGAGAAAGTGCTATCAAGTGGCACACTTAACAGCACTTTACATTGCTTCACTAATGATTGAGTATCGATAAGGTATTAATTGGTCAGATTGGATTTTTATGGATAGGAAATGCTTGGCTGATTTTCCACTTCAGTAAATGTCAGTTTACTGAAAAACTAGACATGTGGCTAGTTCTAAGGCGTTTCTTACACAAACTAAAACCAGTTGATGCTAGAGTTCTAAGCCTCTGCGGTATCTAGTGTGCACCTAACTATTTCTTGATATCAGATGGACTAAATTATTTTTCTTGTCAGACTAACAACTGTGACACAGAGAACCTTAGGAATAGACTGAGATGGGTCAGCCATTTGGCAGTTATGGCTCAAGAGCATTGCAAACTCAACCTTGACTTTGTACTTATGTGCAATTCTTCCCCTGTCACTGAGCATGGGAATGTTTGTGTACCCTCCTCTTCTTGACTTTTCAATTGTCCACTACTAAGCAGAGGAAAAAGGAAGCACACATAAGGTCTAGGCGACTGAAAACAGACGAAGCTTTAGAAGAATATCAGGAAAGTGGGACCAATCTGAAATGAGGAATTAAGAGGGCTAAAAGGGCTAATGAAATATCTTTAGCAAACAGGGTTATGGAAAATCCCAAAGCCTTTTATTCATATGTAAAGAGCAAAAGGGTAACCAGAGGAAGGGTTGGCCTACTCAAAGACAAAGGAGGGAAGTTATGCGGGGCAACAGAGAAAATGAGTGAGATTCTTAATGACTACTTTGCGTCGGTCTTCACTGAGGAGAGGGACGTGACAGATGTTGAGGTGAGGGATAGATGTTTGATTACTTTAGGTCAAGTCAGCATAAAGAGAGGGGAAGTGTTGGGTATTCTAAAAGGCATTAGGACAGACAAGTCCCAGGTTTGGATAGGATCTATCCCAGGTTACTGAGGGAAGTGAGGAAATAGCTGGGGCTTTAACAGATATCTGTGCAGCGTCCTTGAGCATGGGTGAGGTCCCAGAGGACTGGAGAATTGCTAATGTTGTCCCCTTGTGTTAAGAAGGGTAGCAAGGATAATCCAGGTAATTATAGACTGGTGAGCCTGACGTGAGTGTCTGGGGAGGCTGCTGGAGAAGATACTGAGGGATAGAATCTATTTACATTTGGAAGAAAATGGGCTTATTAGTGATTGACAGCATGGCTTTGTGCAGGGAAGGTCATGTCTTACCAACTTCATAGAATTCTTTGAGGAAGTGTCTAAGTTGATAGATGAGGGAAGGGCTGTAGGTATCACATGCATGGACTTCAGTAAGGCGTTTGATAAGATTCCCTATGATAAGCTGATAGAAAAAGTGAAGTCGCATGGGGTCCAGGGTGTACTAGTTAGATGGATAAAAAACTGGCTGGGTAACAGGAGACAGAGTTGTAGTGGAAGGGAGTTTCCCAAAACGGAGAAGTGTGGCCAGTGGTGTTCTATAGGGACCCGTGGTGGGACCACTGTTGTTTGTTATATACATAAATGATCTGGAGGAAGGTATAGATGGTCTGATTAACAAGTTTGCAGATGACACTAAGATAGTTGGAGTAGCAGATTGAGAGGGGGACTGTCAGAGAATGCAGCAGAATATAGATAAATTGGTGAGTTGGGCGGAGAAATGGCAGATGGCGTTCAATCCAGGCAAACTAAGTGATGCATTTTGGAAGATCCAGTTCAAGAGCGAACTATCTCATAAATGGAAAAGCCCTGGGGGAAATTGATGCTCAGAGAGATCTGGGTGTTCCGGTCCATTGTACCCTGAAGGTGGCAACTCAGGCTGATAAAGTAGTCAAGAAGGCATACAGCATACTTTCATTCATCAGACACGGTATTGAGTACAAGAGTTGGCAGGTCATCTTACAGTTGTATGGGACTTTGGTTCAACCACATTTGGAATACTGCGTGCAGTTCTGGTCGCCACATGACCAAAAGGATGTGGACGCTTTGGAGAAGGTACAGAGGAGGTTCACCAGGATGTTACCTGGTGTGGAGGGTGCTAGCTATGAAGAAAGGTTGAGTAGATTAGGATTATTTATGTTAGAAAGGCAGTGGTTGAGGGGGGACCTGATTGAGGTCTATACAATCATGACAGGCATAGACAAGGTGGATGGCAAGAAGCTTTTCCCCCCATTTCAAGGTTAGGTGGGAAAAGTTTAAGGGAGATATGCGGGGAAAGTTCTTTACACAGAGGGTGGTGGGTGCCTGGAACACATTGCCAGCAGAGGTGGTAGAGGTGGACATGATAGCGTCATTTAAGATGTATCTGGACAGATACGTGAATGGGCAGGGAGCAGAGGGATACAGATCCTTGAAAAATAGACGATAGGTTTTGATAGAGGATCTGGATTAGCCCAGGCTTGGAAGGCTGTAGGGCCTGTTCTTGTGCTGTAATTTTCTTTGTTCTAAGTAGAACTGGCAGTAGGCAGGAGTACAAAGCTTTGATTGTATCATTTGTTAGAGGATCAGTTATATCTATCTAAATATTCTAGTGTTCTTAATATTTATTCTTAATATTTAGCATGCATGTACTGCTTTCCTCCTTTGCATAGTTAAGGATTTTTGACTCAAAACATGTTGCTTGATAGACAAGTCGCTACCATTTTGAACGATTGGTAGCAAGTTCCACACAGCCATTAATCTCCATTATAGGAACACATGATTGGGCCATTCGATCTCTCGAACCTGTGCCACCAAGCTAGATCATGTCAGATCAGTTATTTCAACGCCACTTTTCCTCATCATCCGCATATCTCTTCATGTTATTAGTATCAGGAAGCTATTTGATCTCTACCCTATACTTACTTGCCAACTGAATTTTGACAGCCCTCAAGGGAGATGAGGAGGAGGAGTGAATTCCCAAGATTCACAGCCCTTTGCAGAAAAAAAATGTTCTCCTCATCTCAGTCCTAAAGGGTTTATCCTTTATTCTGAAACTGTGACCCTTGATTCCACATCCCCAGCTTGGAGAAGAATCCTTTATGCAGCTACCTTTTAAGAACTTTGCAAGTTTCATGGAAATTATCTTAGGTTCTTTTAGACTCTAGAGGATATAGGCCCAGTATCCTCAATTGCTCCTCATAAAGTAGCCCTGCAATCCAAGGTCTGATGAGCTTCTACTCGCTTCACATGGAATTATGCTCCACTTCATGGAACACTCCAATGTGTCTTTGAGTGTTGCCTTTGTTTTCCCTTAGAACACTAGCAGTTTTTGAGTTAAGAAACAGACCTGGAGGGAGTAGATGTTTTTGGTGAACTGGGCGCAAAATCTTATCTGTCATAGTTGATTTTGGAATTTTGCCCAAATGCTTTTTGGAGGTGGCTTCAGGAAGACTGCTAAGATTTGATCTGTAGACCTCTTATTTTACCTGGAGGCTTCATCTTCTCAAAGCCTGTTAGCAATGGACAGTAAATGTTGGCTGAGTCAGCATTGCCCATATCTTATGTAAATAAATAAATAATGTATGAATTGCTAATGGACTTCATCTAACTCTTGTGTGTGGGTGATGCACACTATTGCTTTCACTGAAGTAGAACAACATTGTGACGGCAGCCCATTTTGTACATTCAGACTTCTATTGTTGTCAAACACTTGCTGTTGTAGTTGGTCGAAGCTTAGCCTGGCATGGCTGATGTGGTGTTGGGTCTCATTTTCTGTGGTTATATTTTGAAAGAGGCAGTTGCTAAGGCGATTGCTCAACATATTCCAGGGCATCTCCTTCAATACGCATGGGATGTGGAACATTTGACTGACAGCTCTGGATTGGTTTAAGTTTTGTTTTGGCAACATTAAAGAACAACCTTGGTTCATGTACGCGGAACGGAAGAGATCAAAAATAACTTGCAAATCTGTTGAAAAGGTGGGAAACTGCCCTGAAGTTATTTGCATACAGTAAATCATGTGCATCTCTGGTGGTCAGTTTAGTTTTCACCAAGAAGTGACTGAACTCAGACTACCTTTTAAATCTGAGCTGTGTTAAATGTACCAAGGTGAGATGATACCCACTGTCAAGCAGATTGTAAATAGTATGGGCCAAATACACAGTCTTGCTTCACACCAGTCTAAGTTTTCAAGGTAGCTGTTGTTGGTCAGTTCCGTTACAGTTACAGTGGTATCATCATTAGGCAGTTGCAAGATTGTGATAAACTTTCTTGGACATCCACATGTTTGCAAACTCCTCCAGAACTATGAAATTTACTGAGTCAGATGTTTGGTCAGGTAGCTGAAAGCAATGAAGAGTTCCTGGTGGCATTTTCAAGAATTTTTTTGGAATTGATTAGTCACACAGGCCATGTTAGAGGTTCTTCTGGAAGGTCTAAATCCATACTGTGTCTCAAGCAGGATTTCCTTAGCCGTTGGAAATGGTTGATTCAGGCATGATTACTCTCAAATTTGAAAGCTTAAATTTTCTCAGTTTCTTCTCACCTACGTATTTTTCATCAAATTTTCATGATTTGGAAACTGTACAAATTAACCTTGTGTTGAGGTAACTGTTAATGACCAACTTTTGAATGTGCACCAATTCTCAAGCTCCATTCATCCTGGAGTTGCCATAAAAGTGAAAAATTTGATCAAAGTACACAAAGACCCCAATTTTCCTGTCTGATGGAATTAGGTTAACTAAAAATCTTGACCAGGTTCCTGTACTTAACAAGAACTATTGTTTATTACAAATGAGTAAATTGTAATCATAATAAACTGCAATGAACAATCAACATGTAATTCTTCTGGTTAAAAATCTACATCCTTAAAACAACTACACACACATAGGCAATTCAAAAGCACCACTTCAGAGGGTTTGATGAGGTGTTCCTTTTTCTTCCCAAAACCTTCTGTTCTTCGATTCAGTTTCTCCAGGTTCTTCCACTTCTTTGAAGGAGGCACAGGGCAATTGATTCACTTGTTACAAAGTCTCTTAGTTTCTGGTTAAAATCAACAACTTGCAGCAACTGGTGGGAGGCACAAAACCTGTTGTTCCAGTAGTCTGGAGGCTTGTCTTTGTCTGTTGTTAACCTCCAAGCTCTTTACTGGCCCAGGTAAGTCACCAGAGTTGTTGCCAGGTTGACGACCTCTGTCATCCACATGTGTCTGATCACATTTGCATGCTCCAAACAGTGATCTGTGACTGGCCAAATCTTTTTCTGCACGCGCACTCAGGTGCTGTGCCAACTTATCTCACCGTGACTACTACTTGCGAAGCAACAACCTCAACACAGTTTAAGCAAAAACAAGTGACTTTGGGAGAAAAGCCTTTAAAAGGGACATGAAATAAACTGAGTTTTGGAAGGAGCTTGGTTTTGTGTGTTGCCTGGCAGCAGCATCTGAACTCGTGATTTTTGTTTTCCAATAGACTTGGAAATTATGGGTAGATGGAATGTGCTGATAAGAGAAAAACGTACCAGTACTCATTGAGAAAGTGTTAAAACTCTTTAAGAAAACTAATGAAGAAATATCACAGTGAAGTACTTGTTGAAAATCAGAAGTTCCCAGAATTAATGTTTCTGATTTCCTCAAACTTCAGGCCAAATTGTTAACTCGATCATAAGACTTATGTTTAAGTAACTTGCTATCCAAACAGAGCACAAAATATTGTTACTCTGCAGTTAACAATAATTGGATCTCATTAATAGGAAATAAAAGAAACTGCGAGAAGTTGAACAATTCTGTCTTCTTCATTCGAACTCTTGACCAACAGTAGCCTTGTTCTTTTTTTGACTGACTTTTTTTTCAAACTCACCATTGTTCCACAGAGCTCTGTGGTTTCATCCTATCTGTGTATGAATGTGTATTTTGGGATTAAGGGGATGTAGTTTAGTCCTACTTTTAAGTTCCTCACGGACAATAACCTGTCTGAAATTTGTACATGGTTTCAGCTTCTTATGCTGCTATCTACCTGTCAAAATTACTTCGACTAAACCTTGCAAATTCAATGTAGATTTACCCAGCCTGATTCCTTAAATTCTGGACTCTTTGTCTATTTGCCTGAAACGCAAACTCATATGCAGCTAATATTGTTTCCCTTACAATGGCCTAATCCCAAGAAACCTCTTCTGATAGCAAATCACAAATTCACTGTATATTGGTTATCCACTTAGTTGGCATGAGCAGCATCTGGCCCTATCTTGCCGAATTCATTTGTTTAACTGTTTTCAGCAGTGACATAAGGAGTGCCTCTACATTCTTTTCCTCATATTTTCATAAACTCACAAAATTTTGTTAAATATGATGTGTACAAACTTGGTGAACTTCGAATGATGACACAAATTTTCTCCACCAGGGCCTGCCTCAGTATTAGTCATCTCCAAATTTCCATTTAATCTTATATGCATATTCTGTCACTTTCTCTTGCACTTATAATTTTAATTTTCTCTTTTCCATTTCCTGCCTTTTCATTTTTACATCTCCTTCGTTATCTTTTTCTGCCATCTTTAGTTTCTTCATTCTTTTCTTATGCTCAAGCTAACTTACCTGTAACTGAAGACCAACTGATCCTGATATATTTATTTATAATCATTTGTGGGATGTGGGCATCACTGGCTGGCCAACATTTATTGCCTGTCTCTAGTTGCTCTTGAGAAGGCGGTGGTGAACTGCCTTCTTGAACTGCAGCAATCAACCTGCTTTCTTGAACTGCAGCAATCAACCTGCCGTGAGTTAACCCACAATGCCATTAGAGGAAATTCCACAACTTTGACCCAGTGACAGTGAAGGAATAACTATATATTTCCAAGTCAGGATGGTGAGTAGCTTGGAGGGGATCATGAAGCTGGTGATGCACCCATATATCTGTTGCTCCTCTCTTTCTAGGTGGAGTTGGTCATGAGTTTGGAAGGTGTTGCCTGAGGATCTTTGGTGAATTTGAGTTCATCTTGTAAATAGGATACACGGCTGCTGTTGAGCGCTCGTGGGTGGAGGGAGTAGTTGCTGTGGATGTATTGCTCAAGCTTCTTGAGTGTTGTTGGGGCTGCACTCATCCAGGCAATTGGGGAATAAAACCGTCACACCCCTGACTTGTGCTTTGTGCCTTGTAAATGGTGGACAGGCTTTGGGGAGGTCAGGAGGTAAGTTACTCACCACTGTATTCCTAGCCTCAGACCTGGATTTCTAGCCATTGTGTTTGTCTGGTGAGTCCAATTGAGTTTCTGGTTAATAGTAACCCCCAGGATGTTGATAATTGGGGGGGGGGGGTGGGGGGGGGGGGGTTCAGCAATGGTAACACCATTGGATGTCAAGAGATTGTCTCTTATTGGAGATGGTCATAGCCTGGCATTTGTGTGACACCAGTGTTACTTGCCACTAGTCTACCCAACCCTGGATAGTGTCCAGATCTTGTTGCATTTGAGCATACTTCAAAATCTGAGAAGTCATGCATGGTGCTGAACATTGTACAGTTATCAGCGAACATTTCCTCGAATGCCAGGCTCTGTTATATTTCTTGTAGTCCCCAAGTGTTATGTTGGTACTTAAGTTATCTCTGCCTTCAAAGCTGTGCCAGGCAACACTGCCTCCAGTTTACCTTCCAAGTCAATCAGTGTCTTTAAAATTACCCTGAAGACTGCTGGGGAACTGCGGAAACTCATTTGCTGTTTCCAGTGCCATGTCTTAAGTGAAGTGCAGAACCACATCCAGTCCTCATTGTCAGTTTAAAATCAGTGCCTCTAAACTTTGTCATGCCCCATTGGGCTTGCACACTGGAAATGAAGCGCTACACCTGGAGGCCTTGCAAATGTCAACATTTGTATTAATATGCAGAATTCCCAATTTACCTAATTTTCAGACCCAAGTTGGCAGAAAGCGCAGACTATGTTTTAGTATTTAACAAAGATTATTATTTATTACAGGTAGAGAGACTAGCTGCAGCTAACAATTATGAGCCATCAGCATACAATTCTTCTAGTTAAAAGCTGTAACCTCTTAATAAATTCCGCCGTCATACGTGCTTGCACACTCTTTCTCTCACACTCTCAAGCACATACACACACAGACATACGAAACAAAAGATGCTTGTTCTGGACAGAGGGAAATTGGAAAGCAGTTCAGTAGTTTCTGTTCACCGGATCTGCTCAGATGATTCTTGTGCTGATTAGAATGTCACTTCTCTGTCTTCCTTCTCCAGATGCTTTCACTGGTTTTCTGGAGGTATTCAGTGGCTATTTCACGCTTATAAAAGATTGCTGACTTATTAATTAAATGCCACAGCAACTGCTAAAGGAAAAAATAAACTTGTTCTTTTCATAATTAAAGTGGCTTTCAGTGCAGAGTACAGAGAGCTCCTGCAGTGATATAGGTTTGAAGGCTTCTCATTATCTTGTTCACAGCCCAAACTGTTCAGCTACCTTAAAAACAAATCACACAGTTGTTGGCAGGAAGAGGATCTTTGTTATTGATGACTTGTCATTTGTCTGCAGACCAATCAACTACTTGTTACCATGTGATTTCACATTTTGACATACCCATCAGCTTCAGCTCATCTGCAAACTATATTTCAACTACTGCTTGAACAATCTTTGCACTCTCCTAGTTAATACTCTATAACCCCTTATGAACTCTCCCTTCCACACATACTGACAGAGACCCAGACAGGACAAAAAAAGGGTGTAATGTGCAGAGAGAAAGTTTGAGAAAACAGTTCAATGGTTCCTGTCCACATGTTTACCTTAGATGGCTCTCTTGGCTTGTTAGCACATTGTGCAGCTTGATTCCCCTCCAGATACTTGCTCTTCCTTGTAGAAGAGATAGGCAGACAGTTTCACACCAGAAAGGCTCTAACTTATTCATTAAAAGTCACATACAGCAGCTGATGAAACTGAATAGCTTCAGGCTTGACATGCTACTTACTGCGTAGGAGAAAGATAGTTCCTTTCCTTTCGGAGATCTGATTGCTTCTTCCCATGATTACATCCCCAAGCTGTTTGCTACCTGGAAGCCAACCACATAATTGCTGAGATAACAAAGTGTAGAGCTGGATGAACACAGCAGGCCAAACAGCATCAGAGGAGCACAAAAGCTGACATTTTGAGCCTAGACCCTTCATCAGAAAAGGGGGAGGGGGAGAGGGTTCTGAAATAAATAGGGAGGTGGGGTGCGGTTTAAAGATGGATAGAGGAGAAGATAGGTGGAGAGGAGACAGACAAGTTTTTAAGGGGCGGGATGAAGCCAGTAGAGGTGAGTGTAGGTAGGGAGGGGATAGGTCAGTCCGGAGAGGATGGACAGGTCAAGGGGCTGGGATGACGTTAGTAGGTTGGGAATGGAGTTGCAGCATGAGGTGGGAGGAGGGGATAAGTGAGAGAAAGAACAAATTAGGGAGGTGGGGATGAGCTGGGCTGGTTTTGGAATGCAGTTGGGGGAGGGGAGATTTTGACGCTTGTGAAATGGCCTTTGTGCAGCAGTAATTCAATAATCCTTGGTTTTAAACCAGGCCTTTTCCTATTTCAGTCCAGAATTGAAAATATAAAAAATTAATTATACCATCTTCACATTGAACTCAATCAATCATTAATGTTACACATGGAGTAACATGTTCCTCAATAACTTTGTTGCTAAATGATTGGAAAGTTGTTCTTTCAATTTTTATTCCAGCCAGCATGACTGCCTTGTTAATATACACCCAGTGTTAAAAAAGCTCTCTCTTTTTGGCTGTGTCCGTGAATATCAGCCCTAACCTGACTATCCTTTCTGTTGTTGTATCTCTTTAACATTTTAACATGATACATTCACTGATTTTCTCTTGCCCAGAGTACTTGCTAAATAATTCACATCATTGAGTTTCTTCTGATTTGTGATGGTCTGGTGAACATTGATTTTGATGGTTTCTGTACCGAGCACATGTATTCCCACAATAAACTTCCACATTTTAGTATTTTTATCTGTTCTAGTTTCCGTGGTTTATGAGCACTTTTCAAATGCTTTTTGGCCAACTTTCACTTTGGTTAGTTTCTTGTTGAAATTCAAAACAGACCAGATATGTAACCTCTCAAATTTGATTTATGTTTCTTTTTAATTAATTTAAGGGGTCATCTCACTGAGGTTGTTCTCTTGCTTGCCGAGTTGGCTGGTTATAGTTCAGACTTTTCATTACCATGCTAGTTAACATCATCAGTGCGGCCTCCGATGAAGTGATATTGTTCTACTCTGCTTAGTATTTATATGATCAGGTCTGTTGAGGTCACTATCACTTCATGCCCATATATTAGTTCAAGCCGAATGAATCTGATGGTGGCATTAGGGACTATCCCTCGTGGCAGACTGGAGTAATGGAATTCTTTTATTCCAATTATTAAGGTATTCTTGGCAACAGGCCATAATCGTGGTCTTTAAAGTTTTATGTCATCTTTCCAATGCTTCCTGAAATTGTAGATGATAAGTAGAAGACATTTGTTTTATTCTCAAAGTATTAATTTATAAGTAACTACTATTTAACAACCACTCTCATTTCTTCCAAAGGCATCGCTTTAGGAAATCTTATCAAAGCATGGATTATTGTTAAAAAGTACTGATTGTCTTTGCTCATTTTAGGCAGGTGACTTATGCAACCTATTAACACCCTGCTTAATGTTTCTTCCAAAGCTGGTATTTGAATTAAAGGCACAATTGATGGTTTGGATATCCCCACTGTGTGATATTGCCAGGCATGGCATTCATATATCATCACCGCTTTATGTAACTCTGGCCAGTGAAGTTGTTCTAATATTTTAACATTTGTTTTCTTAACACCAAAGTGAACTGCTGTTGGAATTTCATGAAGCATTTTTGTTATGATAGGTGTAATTGTTACCTGATGGACTATGTTGAACTCTGTATAATGGGATTGGTTTGGTGCCTCCAAATACATTGTTTTCCTTCATTAAGCCCTTTGGAAGACAAATGGCATGCTGCAATATTTTTCAATATCTTTTTATTAGTTTACATTCTTGATTTGAAGCATGCTTCTCTTGACACTGTCTTTTTGATGATATAAATATTTTCAGTTCTAATAACTTTAAGATTTTTATCCAGTCTTGCCTGGCTTGAAAAACTCCACAGTACTAAAACACTTCCACCATGTAACTGATTCCCCTGAATTAAAAATTGATTATCTTGCTAAGGGAAACTTTTCTCCTTTCCAAACTGAACTCCTGGTTCTTCGGATATGAGACCTTCTGTTCTGACATCAAAACTAAAGTAATGATTTCTGGTCTGTTGTCAACTCAATAATATAAACATTCCATTCATTATTGTGTGTAGGTCTGAAAGCCATATGGAAGGATTGAATGCAGTTTATAAGAACGGCTCCAGGATGAGAGAACTTCGTTTATGAGGATACCTTGCAGAAGTTGAGATTGTTTTTCTTGGAGAGAAGAAGGCGAAGAGGAGATCTGTAGAGGGTTTCAAACATCATGAGCATGTTAGAGTTGATAGGGAGAAACTGATCCCATTCATAAAAGGAGGAAGAACTAGAGGGCATTGATCCAGTGATCTGTAGAAAAAGAGCAAAGGTGAAATGAGGAAAAACATTTTCAAACAATGAATTGTCAGGGCTTGGAATGCACTGCTTGGAAGAGTAGTGGAGGTGTGTTCAATTCAGATATTCAAGAAAACTTTGGATGATTAATTGTGTGTGTAAATTATGTTTAAGGGTACAGGAAAAAAGCAGGAGATTGGCGATAAGTAATGATATTCATTTAATGAGCTGGTTCAGGTACAGTGGGCCAAATGGCCTCCTTTGCACTTTAATACTTCTGTGATTATTACTGCAGGGGTACTTCCATGCATTTCACTGCAGTCACATCTTTTTTAGGAACTAATGTGCTTAGTTCACTGTTGAGAATTGCCTTCAAGCTTTTTTTTGTATAAATGCCTTCACACAACTAACCTACATCCAGCTACCTCTATTTTAAAATCCAAATCCCTACCCTTTCACATAAAATATATTTAGGTGTGCATTAGGATGGGCTGTAACTCACATGGCTACATGCAACAGATAGCAAATTGATTAAACTGTTTTGCCCTTTTGGCTGGCAGACACACAATGGGCTAAATAATTCCATGTTGTAAATATTCTGTTCCTGTTTTTCTTGTCTTTGTGGCAAACATTTGGATGGAAAGGAAACATTAAGTGTTAACATTTACTTGCATTTAATTGTGAGTTTGATTTTTATTTTGCTCATAATACTACTGCTAATTCAATACCTGAGTAATGCGTGTAAATGCATCTAAACATCCCTTTTATCCTTGGCACACGCTAATTGATTTTTATTTGTGTTCACTGAGTGATGCTAAGAGTTTTATTTCGTTATAACACCCTGAATTGATCACTTTGCTTAACATAAGCTATATCAAATTATGTAGAAGTGTTGATTTATTTCTGTTTTCTATGTTTGCCATACCTCCTCCTGTAATGTCTACTCATTATTTGCATTTGTTTATTTACTGCCTAGATATCAGGATGTTATCTTGGAACATGCAATTCTGCAGGAAATGAAAGTGATGTCCCATGATATCAATGAAACAAGGAACTACGGATGTTGGAGATCTGAAACACCCAAAATCAGAAATTGCTAGAGAAACTCAGCAGGCCTGGCAGCACTTGTGGAGAGAAAACAGAGTTAATGTTTCAAATCCAGTGACTGTTCTTTGGAACAGTTCTGAGGAAGGGTCTTTGAACTCAGAACATTAACTTTGTTTTCTTTCCACAGATGGTGCCAGATCTGTGTATTTCTCCAACAATTTCTGATTTTGAGTATTTCCCATGATATCAACCTGACTGTCTACCTCTACCTGTAAATTTATCCCACGCTTAAGTACATACATTTTCATTCACCTCCCTCCCCACCTCTTTCTCTCTCTCGCTCAGAAATACATTTCTCACAATTAGGCTGTCATAATCACAGAGATCTCAGTCTATTATCCTCAGGTACACACTGACTAAAACAGGAAAACCATTGCAAGTATCTTACAGACTTAGAAACATGGAATATAGGAGTAGGAATAGGCCATTCATCCCTTCAAGCCTGCTTGACAATTCAACATGATCATGGCTAATTATCCAACTCAATAGCTTGTTCCCACTTTCTTCCCATACCTTTTGATCCTTTTTGCCCTATGAACTATATCTAACTTAATAATTTTTTTCTGATACTGGATGACTTGTTTTTAGAAATTTTATAATTTATACCGTTTTTAGTGCAAAAGATTAATTCTTTGAGTTGTTATTCATGCAGCTACATATTGCTCGGACAGAAATTAAGGCAATGGTTATAATCAAGACCAGAGGAACAGGTCCCATATTTGAGTCAGTACAAAAATTATTGTACTTTTTTCCGCTGCGGTGGTCAAATTCATTCTGTCACCATTTGTGCTTTATTTTGCATTCATCAGCTCATATTTGTGGCAACTGAGCTGCAGACTATGAAATTGGATTTTCTGGAAAAAAGAACTTTTATTTGCATTCCATCCTTTGCATTTAATTATCACGATGACATTTGAGTTACCATCAATATTTAAATGTAACATCAGATTGCTTTATTTTCATATATAGTTGTAATATTGTATCTACTTTTCCTGGTGCAGGTACCTCTTGTCTTTTGATTTATGCCTTGATTGAGAAAGCCGAACCAGTTTTATTATCAGATTCAGTTTATTTAATATGTAAAAAAACACTTTTCAGTACTGAGGAATGTTCTAAAGCTAATCCCAAAATGAAACATACTGAGCTGTCCATCTTACCATCTTTTTATTTGCTGAATCATATTGACATTGTAAAAACTAGGTCCTACCTTAGCAAGTTGTGTTTTTATAATGATGGAGGAAGTTTGGCAGTTTAATTTTTGGTTTTAAAAGCAAAGGAATTGGAAATAAGACCTGCAAGTTTTTGAAGTACACTTACTGAGCATAATTGTCATTGTTGTTAAAAGTAAGATAATCTCTTTCTGCTTGTAATGAAGTTGCAGAATATTATTTTTGAGAGTATTCATTCAAGGATATTTGAATGTTTTCAAATCAATAAAGAAAATCAAAGCATTAAACTCAGTCATAAGTACAGAGAATTATTTGATGCTATAAATTTAGTGAAATAGATTTTTCGTGTACCGAGGGTTGGGAAATTGAAAGGGCTCCATTCCCAGTACACAAGTCTTGCTACCTAATTTTCTTCACTATAAGTTAACAGATTGAAGTGTTCACTTAAAAAGTAATTTCCACCCCCCTACACAGACCCCTTGAAAACAATGGGTACATTGATTATTGAGCAATGTAACTAGAAAGAAGATGAACATTTTGCCAAATGAACTGTCAACCAGTTTACAAAAGGAAATGTTGTGGATTTGCATTCTGTAGGTGTAGTATGCACGTGATGTGTTTAAAGAAAAAAGTGATGAAGAAGTAGTGCAATTAATTTCAACATGTGCTAAACATCACAGTAGAAAGAATGAGAAAGCCTTTCTCTCGAATAGGATTTTTTTCAAAGCTTCTTAAAATGTAATATCAAAGAGATCTTCATTTGTAACAAGGTCAATGTTCAGTTTCCGGTCTGATTAAGGCCCAAGTACTGATTATTGGATGCTTTCCTTGACCTAATTGTTTTTTTTTCCCCCTCTCCCCAGATTTTTGAGCATGTGTACGAGACATTTTGGCAGTGTTGTGGCACAGACCGTTAGAACGTATAAAACTGATCAGTTTCCCCTGCTTCTTATTATTATGGGGAAACGATCATCCAATGAAGTTTTGAATGTGATTCAAGGTAATTTCAAGTAGAAAGTCTGTATGTTATAAATGTCATTCATATGCAGAGTATGCAAGACAATGGCAAATGTTAGAAGTCCGTAAGTTGCAATGTTCAGGTACAGATGAGATAATTTGAACGCAGTGCTTTGGTTTAAATTGTCTTTGTGTATGATGCATACAGAAATAATCAGTGTCAAATTGCTTCCTGGTAAATTAATCGTTTCCAAGAAATTCATTCCACTATCAAAGAAAATATTTTCAGACTGCTTTTCCTCCATTTAACTCACTTGTTTTTAAGTTAGAAAATGAGTAAAAATAGCTGTGCCAGCACACAATACATTCAACCTCATCCTGAATTCATACTTTAAAAAAAAGTGCCACTTCTTAATGCCTTTCTAATGAAAGCTCAAATTGCTTGCTTCCATCAAACATGCATTAATCTTAATAGCTTAAAGCTCAATTGTGTCCCTTTGTTGCTAGGTAATACAACAGTAGATGATCTGATGATGCGGCTGATGAATGCCATGGAGATCTTCACAGCGCAACAACAAGAGGATATAAGGGATGAGGTAAATAGATGTGAAAATATTTAGATGTTTTATTTGTTACAATCTGTTGGACTGTTTAATGAAATAAAAAGACAAATATTTTTCTAAATTAAAATTGGATATTCAATAAAGAGTGAATTAAATACTGGAAAAAAAATGAAAATAGCTTCTGAGACAAAAGCTTTTTTAAAAAGGAATTATTAGTTTTCCAGATTTCATCCTTTTGCATTTAATGCATCTTGTGTCTCCATTAAACAAAGCATTAATTTCATAACCAACTCCTCAAACTACTAAAATCTGATGTTCTGCATTATTATTATTTTTAGCAAAAGCCTTTAACATTCTTTCCTATCATCACTTTTACTCCTGAAGCTGGTGACATATTGGTGGAAACTATTTGCACCAAAGTTGTTTATCTTCACTATCGTGTGTATCGACAAGCGCATCCTTAATGTTGCTGAATGCAATATTGTCCTAACCGACTGTGCTGACAACACATTTTTGCAGGGAAGTCATTGGATAGCCATTAATCCAAGAACTCTGGTTTCCTTATTCTGTTGCTTGGAGGTATTTGAATCACAGTTAAGGCCTGCAATTCAGTATGAATAAAGGATTCAAGCCTGAGGATTTCAATTTTGGTGTTAAATCATTTACATAGTTTGGACCTCTAGAGTTTAACTTGGATTGTAATATTGCAAATATTCAAATTGGTATAAAATATGTCAAATGATTGCAAATGTAGAATTCCACTCTGAGCAGGATTTTAGTTGTCCTTTTTACTGATCTCTTCCTCCTTCATGTTTCAAAGTTGCATTCTAACATAAATGTGGTAAACTTCCCCTTTGCAAAGGGCCTCCCCTTGGTAGGTTATCACAATTCAAACTTGAATTTCGGCAATGTGATGTGAATACTCTCAGTGATGGTAGCCATTGCCTTCTCCATGAGAATAGAAGGTGCAAATATGCTAATCTCCCATCAGCGACTGTCACTGCTGTTTTTTCAGCAACCTGTCTTTCAATACAAAGAAAATGAGTCAGTGAGTTTGTAACATCCTGTGGCCTGATGTGGCTGCTTATGGTTGAATTGCTGGTGGTGTGTGCAGGCCAGATTGTCATAAACCATGAGTTTCCCTCATGACTTTGAAGGAAGAGGCTCTACTGTTCTTTCCTCCATGGGACTCCAGACCCCAAACAATATGACTGACTCTTAATTGCCCTCTGAAATTACCTAGCATGTCTCCTAGTTCTATTCAAATCACCGTTCAAACAATACAGTGCTATTCGGAGCACCTTGATCACCAAGTTCACAGCAGTTCAAGATGGCTGCTCACCTTAAGCAGGCTCGTGACTAATGTGCAATAAATGCTATCCTTACTAGTGATTCCTCAGAATGCATTGAAAAAATCTGGTTGAAATTGGCCCTCAAGGCCATACCTAGCTCTTTACAATTTGTAAATCTCAGTTGAATTCCCCAGATCTGCGCCCCTTTAACCACACAGGCCAAACTCTTTGAAACAAAAACAAATTAGTGATTTTTGACAAAAGGTCATTGACCTTGATACAGAATCACAGAACTGTTACAACGCAGAAGGAGGTATTTTGACCTATTGTGTCTGCACCTGCTGTCCAAATGAGCTGTTCACGGAGTGCCATTTCCCCATTTCTCCTTGCAGCTCTGCACATTTTTTCTTTTAGATAGGTTTAATTTTCTTTTGAATCCTTCAGTTGAACCTGCCTCCATCAGTTTCCTAGGAAATGAATTCCAGATCCTAACCACTCATGGGTGAATACATTTTTCCTCATGTCACCATAATTACCTTGTTACTTTAAATCTGTGACCTTTACTTCTTGATACATAATGCCTGACACAGCATTTCTATTCAAAGATGCACCAAGATCTCCTGAGTGTTTCCAGCGCTTTCTCTTTTATATTCCCATTTGGGGCTATGTGGGCTACTGAAATGTTTTAAACTGAGAATTCATTTTGGGCCCCTCCCCTGTGCTGTTTCCAAAGCCTTGGTTTCACCCACCATGGTTCCTGACTTGACAACAGTGACTTCAAAATTTACTAAATTGCAATAAAGTGCTTGCTATGGTAACCACATGTCGCAAAAAATACAGTGTCTTTTAGAACTGACCCAAGCACCCACCTGCCTCCACCAAGTTATTAAAGCTACAGATTAGCATGGAGCTATCCCAACATTTTAAGGAGAAGTGATAGATTCATTTGGGTCAGCAGCTGATTTTAAGGTCTCTCCTTATACCCAAGATGATATCTTCAGATATATTAGTAACCTTCCTGTGAATGCCAAGTCATTTCAGCATCATCTTCAACAATAAAGCCCAGTACGTAGTGCTCAGCTGCATTTTAGGCATACGTTGGATTATTTATAAACTGTCCTTGATTCATTGAACCACAGCGTCATTCAGCAACAAAGTCTTTGATTCTTAACAGCTGAGAAAGCTTTGAGCAACATTTACTAGGGTTGTTTGTTGCACTCTTTTCCAATAATTTAGCTGACCTAATAGCAGCCTTTTCTTCAACTGTTCATAGTATTTGACATGATTTTGCTTTGCATTTGTTTTGTTTTGCATTATGCGTTGTTATATTATAAATTGATTTTTGGTAGCATTTACTTTCGTCATTGTGCATGATCAGCCTGCCTTCTAGGCATCCTATCATACCACTTGCTTCTCACTTTTAGGAAGGTAAATGACTTCTATGTATATTAATTTCAGAAATTATAAATTTCTGATAAATGGCATGGATTTTAGAATTTTGCCTTTGGACTCTTTGTATTGGTTGGGAGCTTTTAAAAAGTTTGAGTCAGTTAACAGATGGCCACGCAGATTAAACTGCTTCTCTGGCAGCTTTTTGTGTTTCTTGCCAGTTAGGTTAAAACAGTTGGAACTGTCCAGAAATCCTTGAAGCTGCCCAAGAAATAGTTCAATCTGGGTGACCTTCAGTCCACTGACTTTTTATGTAAGTCAGCCAGTCAGGAAGCTGCCCACTTTGAACAACTGTTGATCATTTTTTTAAAGAAATGTGAAATGGAGAGTGGGACCTCGTGGCACTGTAGTGAATGGAGGAGTGGCATGGGTTGGAATGACGGAACTACTTCTCCAAACAAAGATTCTGTTTCCCCCGGGTGCAGCTGCTGCTGCTTCTCTGGTTGTGGCTTAAAGCTGAGCGTTTGAAACCCACAGCAGTTGACCATGGTATTTCTCTTTTTGTTTTGGCCGTGTCTTTCTGAGTGAGTTTCATGGCACCTGGACACACAGCCTTCTGCTCTTCGTCTGGTTAATGACACGTTCAGCTTCGTTGCCTATCTTGTGAAATCATGTGGCCGAAGAGGCAGAAGTGCTCACCGTTGCCTGGATTTCTCAATGTTCATGCTACTGATTCCATAGTTAAACTTCAACTGTGTGCCACTTCAGACTGTAAGACTGGACCTTCCCCTCATGCTATGGCCCTTCATCATTATACTGAAGGAAATTGCCAGGAAAGGCAAGTTAGTTGCTTGGTTTTGCAACAGGGACCTGCAGGTGCTTGTGCATGGACTGGAAGAGAGGAGGGCTATCATTTTTCCTGCTGACTGGCAGAAGGAGCTACACCATCAGTCACAGCCAGTCTGGACCAAGTTAACAATCCAGGTCCTTGCAGTTTCCCAGATGAAACACTGCATAGCAGTGCAGGAAAAAAGTGAGTGACCATCTGCACTCCTCAAAGGGAAGAGCCATCACTTTGTCTCTGCTACCTCATACTCACAAGGCCACCCACTTACTTGAACTCTGCTGTCACATATGCCATTCAGTAAGGGTCACGGGCTGTAACTTTCACTATCACATTTATGCAGTAGCTCCTCACCGCATATGAGTAGAATGTTGGTTTTGGCCAGTAAAGTGAAACGCCACTTGTGCAGCTGCTGAGACCTCGATGGTCCAACGAGGTCATTGAACTTCATTGTTCTCCATTGTTCTTCCATTACATCAAAGCTATCTCATAACCTAAAACAAATGTTTATGCATTTTACAGAACTAATTCTGCCTCTTGTGCAAGCACTTGTGCGTTCATGGCAGCTCACCAAGCAGAGACCTGCTCCGGAGATACTCATGCTCCACCTGCACCTCTAAGGTGGAAGCCACTCAATCCTCAAAGGCTACATCAACACACAGACTTCCATTTCAGTGCATTCTCTATCTGGATTAGACTTGGGAGCACAACTTGTTAAGCAAGTCTTTAAGGATTTTCAGCTGCTGCTCAAGGAAGAAATGTCCCAAGTCTCTGGCACTTGGAGCACTGCCAGGTAGAAGACAACTCCATGGTTTTTCCCATTAATGACATTGTTAAAATGCCCAGGTAGGGACAGGAACAGTAGGCATGTTTGTCAGGGCAAGTCAATAAACTCGCTCAAAGAATGGAGGAGTCAACCCATATTTGTAGTATCTTGCTGGTTGGTATGTGTATGTCTGGCTTCCTTCATGGACAGGTTTGATACCACCATGGAGCGCCAGGTCCAGCACACTCAGGGTCTGCCAAATATGTGCACTGACCTGCACTCCATTGCTGTATCTATAAGTGCTCATCATCAATGCAAGCATCATAGAAACGTACAATACAGAAGGAGCCCTCTGGCCCGTTGAGTCTGCACTGACAAAAAAACTAGTCTAAATCTACGCTAAATCCAACCTCGTCAATTACCACCCCATCAGTCTAATGTCAATCTTCAGTAAAGTGGTAGAATGTGTCATCAACAGTGCTGTCGAACAGCACCTGCTGAGTAGTTCCCTGCTGAGTGAAGTCGAATTTGCATTCTACCAGGAGCACTCAGCTCCTGACTTCATTAAAGCTTTGGTTCAAGCATGGACAAAAGAGCTTAATTCCAGAATTGAGGTAATAGCGGCATTCCTTAACATCAAGGAAACATTAGACCAAGTATGGCATCAAGCAGCCCTTGCAAAACTGCAATCAGTGGCAGCATTCGATCAAGTATGACATCAAGGAACCCTAGCGAAACTGGAATCAATGGATATCGATGGATCTCAAGGAGCAAACTCTCCTGATTGGAGTCATAACTGGCACATAGGAAGATGATTGTGATTGTTGGAGGGGCTAGTCACCTCAGCTGCAGGATATCTCTGCGAGCATTTCTTAGGGTAGCGTCCTAGGCCCGACTTCTTTCATTAAGGATCTTCCCTCCATTATCAGGTCAGAACTGGGGATGTTTGATGATGATTGGCACAATATTCAACACTATTTGAAACTTCTCAGATACTGAGCAGTCTATGTTCACATACAGCAAGATCTGGACGATCTCCAGGCTTGGGCTCACAAATGGCAAGTAACATTTGCACCACACAAATGCCAGGCAATAACCATCTTCAGTAAGAGACAATATAATTTCTGCTCCTTGACAATCCGTGGTGTTAGTATCCATGAATCTCCCACTGTCAACATCCTGGGAGTTAGCCTTGACCAAAAAATCAATTGCATTGACTGCATTAACACAATGGCTACAAGAGCAGGTCAGAGGCTAAGAATACTGTGTTGACTGCCTCACCTCATGATTCCCCAAAGTCTGCCCATCAGCTACAGCTCGCAAGTCAAGAGTGTGATAGAATACTCCCCATTCGCTTGGATGTGTGCAGCTACAAGAACATTCAGGAATCTTGACACCATCCAGGACAAAGCAGCCCATGTCATTGACACCACATCTGCAAAAACCATCTGTCTCCCTCCTCCACTGACATGCAGTAGAGCAGTGCATCATATCTACTAGATACACTGCAGAAATTCACCAAAGATCGTTAGATCGGAATTTCCAAATTCATGACCACTTCCATCTTCAGAACAAGGTCAGTAGACAAATGGGAACACCACCACCTGCAAGATCCCCACCAAGTCATTCCTATCCTGACTTGGAAGGATGTCATCGTTCCTTCAGTGTCACTGGGTCAGTATCCTGGAATTCCTGCTCTAAAGACATTGTGCGTGCACCTTGGGCTACAGAGGTTCAAGATGGTAGCCCACCATCACCTTCTCAAGGGCAACTTAAGGACAAAGTTTTGTCAAAGATCCGGCAAAGGGACTGGCAATAAATCTGGATCAGACAGTGATAGCCACATCCCATGATTGAATAAAACAAAAAGTAGCCTCACTTGCCAACACCACAGCTTTGAATGTTATGAAATTTCAAGTACTCATCCATGTACATTTTAAAGATCGTTAGGTTTCCTGCCTCAACTACTTTTCCAGGTAGTAAATTCCACACCCCCAACACCCTTAGGTGAAAGCATTTTTTTCCTCAGACCCCCTCTTAACCTCCTGCCTTTTACATTAAAATCATGTTATTGATCCTTCAACTAAGGGAAACAGCTGCTTTTTATTTACCTTGTCCATGCCCTTGATAATCTTACACACCTCAGTCAGATCCCCTGTCAGTCTTCTTTGTTCTAAAGAAAACAACCAATGTTTATCCAGTATCTTTCATAGCTGAAATGTTCCATCTCAGGCAACATCACGGTGAATCACCTCTGCACCCTGTCCAGTGCAATCATATCCTTCCTGAAGTGCAGTGACCAGAACTGCACGCAGTGCTTCGGCTGTGACCTAATCAAAATCTTGTACAGCTCCAACATAAAGCTCCCTGTTCTTATAGTCCATACCACAACTGAAAAAGGCAAGTGTTCCATATGCCTCTAAAACTATCCTGTTAATCTGCCCTACCATCTTGAGGGATCTGTGGACAAGATGCCCAAGATCCCTCTGTTCCTTTGAGCTTTCCAGTGTCCTGCCGTTCATCGAGTACACCTTGTCTTGTTACCACTCCTAAAATGCATCAACTCATGCTTATCAGGGTAAATTCCATCTGCCATTGATTTGCTCATCTGACCAACCTGCCTGTGTCCTCCTGTAACCTAAGATATTTTTCTGCACAGTCAGCCACCTGTCCCACCTTCATGTCATTCACAAATGTACTGATCATCCCTAGCATTCCCTTTTACATTATTTATATATTCACAAACAGTAAGTGAACCAGCACTGGACTCTTTGTGTGACAATTTGTATCAGAGCCCCTGTAATTTCCTCTCTCGTCTCCACAGCAGCCTGGGATACAACTCATTTGAACCTGGGGATCTGTCCACTCTTAAGCCAAAACCTCCAATACCTGCTCACTTCCTGTGTCAAACTGCCCAAAAATCTCTCAGTCCCTCTTCCTGATGTACAGAGATGTACAACCTCTTCACACATCTCAAGAATGAAAGTTGTTGCAATGGCCAAAATATAAATGTAAATGCTTATGTCTACCACTAAGTGATTCCTTCTCTGTCAATAGCACCCAATGTCTGGGATGCTTGAACGGTGACTTTCATGACCTCAGCCAAAGTGTTGCACTTAAATATGGACAACACTGAGTCTATAATCATTGTGGCAGGCCTGTCCTACATTAATCATCCGCACTTGGACCCATCTTCTGTGTTGCAATATTAAATCAGTGAGAAGGCAAAGTTTCATTTCATTTTGTAACTTTTCCAGAGGCATACTGCCACACATGGCTGTGACGTGTGCAATCAGCAGTTTTTCCGTCCACACTACCTCACAGTGTAGTTGGCTACTAAGAAGCTGCACAAAACATTTCTCTATTCAATGCTGAAAGATTTCAGGGCAGTTCATCAATCCGAGGGCTGCTTGCTGTCTATCCAACAGAATGTTGTACAATGAAAGGAAGCCCAAGCCCAGCTCGTTCATGCGGGAAGCAGGTTTAAATGAGGTTCTGTCTGATCTCTAATGATGCACAGCTGTATTGTGACCTCTTGGATGTTCACCTGGTGCCCAAATCATCCTCCTGGCTGTCATCCTCCAAAGATTACTGTTTTCCCACATTTTCTCTATCCAGGACATTCGCCCTTTGTCATCTCCAATTGCAAGGGCATAGGATGCCACAATAATGTAACCTATCCTTTCTCAGCTCTGTTGCAAGGCCTTTTCAAAACAGTTCAGGCATCAGACCTCACCTTAAGGAGAACTGTGGTCTGTTCTGCTATTATGTAGCAGCGTTGTAATTTCATTCTGGATCACTCTGAGTTTTGTAAAAGTGTCATGAGCTGTTTATGGAGTGCATAGCCCTTGTCTCCCAATAGCCATCTTTGTCTGGCCTGAGGCAGGAACCTGTGGCCTTGCTGTCATATGTACGCGTCATTGGCTCCCAGGATATCTGAGACACATCTCCAAAATCTGATATTAATTATCACAGCTAAGCTGAATACTGATAGAGTGGAAGCCTTTTCTGTTGGCCAATTCTTCAGGTTGCTTTGAGGGTGTCTATCACCGGGTGTATCCTGCACCTATGGGAAATCAGCAATCGTGGAGAATCCCTTTTCAGGCTGTTTGACTCTTGTATCAGGGGAGGGATATAAACTGGTGAGAAAAAAAATGCATCAGTGATGGCCCAGATGCATTTATGGATTGAATTTTGGGAGTTGCCATATGTCCATGTCAGATGCGAAAGCCAATAATCTGGGGTATGGCAGAAGTAAAAGAACATTTCTGCAACAGTACTGGTGAGCCCTCATAGCAGTAATAAAAAAGCATCAAAATATGCTCTGACACTATGCCATGGAAGCTTCGAAAGGAGGCCACGACATGCCTTGACGAAAGCTCTGAAGTATGTAACCTAAGGTATGTATGTTGCAAAACGTAAGTGTTCATGCTATGTTGGGAGTGTGAAGTTTTAGCATCAATCGACCATGCTTGCTCCACTCCCAGAACAAGACATTTTTGAACATTACAGACCATGTTAATCATAAATACAGAGTCATTCAGCGTAGAAACAGACCCTTCAAGCCCACCATCCCATAACAATTTTAGTGCCATCTGCATAATTACTAATTATACCTTCTACATTAACATCCAATTCTTTAATGTACATCACAGCAAGATCCTGGCGTCAAATCCTTTGGTACAACACTGGTCACATGCTTCCAATTCAAAAATATCCTTCCATCTGCGAAAATGATCCTGACCTTCTAGTTTCCTGCAACTTCAACACACCACCATGTACCCATTCCAGCATTTCTGTTGCAGGCCTGCTGCAGTGTTCCAGTAAGCCGTAGCATGAGCTCAAAGGCCAGGATCTCACTTTCTGCTTGGGGACCATGCAATAATTTTAGAGTGTGACTCCATCCTTCTATGTTTTTGACCGACCCCACACCCGGTCCTGTTATGACATGGATTTCAGTTACTGTCATCCATCCCATACACTTCTCTGCTGATTATCACATTATAAGTTGCATTATGCACAGCTAACCCAGTTTCTCATTCTTAGCTCATTATCATCTATTCAACTTCTGTCCCGTCCTGCTATCCATTATCTCTGTTGAACTAGCCCTTTCATACTTCCCTTTCTTTCTGGGCTCTGTCTCCTCTTATCTGCGCCACCATTTCAGCTTCAGTTTAGTCTTAAAGGCTGCAGGGAGTATAAAGGGGTTGAATGGAAATGGAAACCAAAAGAACTGCGGATGCTGTAAATCAGGAACAAAAACTAAGTTGCTAGAAAAGCTCAGCAGGCCTGGTAACATCTGTGGAGGAGAAAGCAAACTTAATATTCGGATCTGGTGACCTTTCCTCAGAACTGAATGGAAGTGGAAGTGGGTTGGTAAGTTGAAAGATTATTGGATACACTGGGATAGCAATGCATGGAGGATGGGAGGCATTCTGATAGGGCCAGTTGCATTGGTCATGCTTCAACTAATTCAGTAATGGCACCCATCTGGCACTGCATTTCATGATAGTCAGTTTTTAATTTTAATTCATGCAAAAAGTAAGTCCTCAAGCAATCATCACTATTACACAATCTGCACTCATTGTTTCCTTGTCAAGCCGGATCTATTCAGTTGCTAACTCGAAGCCTCACCGGGGTTTATGATTTCAGAATCCTATTTCCCACCTGAAATTAGCTGTCAGTGCATCAGAGTTACCACATTTACACAGTGAACTTTAAATGTTCAACAACATTTGATAACATAAACTGGGATCTCCTTCATGTGAAAGGATTAGATGGGGTACAATTTTTCAAGTGCATCCAGGAAAGCTTTTTTTGTGTCAGTACATTGATAGTCCTCCTGTAGTTGGTGAAGTAGTAGATGTAATTCTAAGGAATGAAGCTGGATGAGTGTTTGAATTTTCAGAGGGCAAGTATTTTGGGCAGAGTGGCCATACCTCTGTAAATTTCAAAGTCATTGTGGAAAGGGATAAGGATACAGCAAAAATTAAGTGTCTAAATTGGGGGAAGGTTGATTTCATTTTCATTAGACGGGACCTGACAAAAATACATTGGATAGACAGACAGGAGGCTGGAAGAACACAGCAGGCTAGGTGGCACCTGGACGTTGAAGAAGGGTAAGAGCCAAAACGTTGACTGCTCCTTTCCTCTAGATACTGCCTGGTCTGCTGTGTTCTTCCAGCCTTCTGTCTGTCTACGTTGGATTCCAGTATCTGCAGTTTTTTTGACTCCGTACATACACTGGGAGCAGCAATTACAGTTAAGTATACATTTGGAAAGTTCATGTCTTTTAAAAGTAGAACGGTAAGAATTTCGGGCCAGAGTGCTCCTCACAAGAGAAACGTAATTGCTCATGGATCCATGTCAAGTTGGCAAACTGGATCCAAAATTGGCTCCTAAATCAGTAGGAAAGGGTGATGATGGAAGAAAACAGTAATTTCTGGCAAAATTAAATCAGTCTGGCAATATTTCTGGGGAGAAGGCAAAGTTGACTTTTGAATTTGGTGACTCTTCATTAGAACTGCCAGCAGCTAGGAAAAAGTGGTATTTAAACTAATGACCAAACCTCCAGGACTGACTGTGACCCAGTCCCCAAACAGACTTGGCTGGGACACCCTGACTCTCAACTAGCTCACAGATCGATGTCTCTGCAGCACCCTAACTGATGTACCTGTAAACCCCATACTGAATGCACTTGGTCTGTAGGATTGACTGTGGCCCAAATCCCAGACAGCAAAGGCTAAGCATCTGATTGACAGTGGCTGATCCTTTGGATTGCAATTGAATGATCCCCCTGACTGATTATGGCAGCAACCCTTGACTGACCATAATTCACTGGCTGCACAAAAGACTGCTTGTCTTCACCTTGCAGACTTGGCCATTTGGTTAAAGCCTATGCAAGGTGTTTTCCATGTATTGTGCTGGTTGGCACATTCTGTAAATGGGACATTACCACAGCACTGCACTGAACAGCTAGATTTTTGTTTTTTAGTGCTCTGAACTGTGACAAGCTGCCAGTCTTTCTCTCCCTCTCTCTCTCTCTCTCTCTCTCTCTCCACACCAAAAAGCAATGTAATCCACAAGGTTTGACAACAATCCTATGCACTAAAAAAAACTGTGCAAACCAGAGAGGATGGTAGTCTGTAACTTGGCATTAAAAAGCTTATGTCTTGATTCAATGCAAACCACAGAGACTGGTAGCTTTCAAGTAAGGGCTAAATTAAATGAGCACTAAAAATGTAAGCTAAGAGCCGCAAGATGCATCCTTTGTGGGGTCATGAAATGCAATTATGTCCTCGGGTGCAAAGTTATCTGGCAAAAGTATGCAAGTTATTTGCATCCCTTGAATTTTGCTTCAAAAGATGGTTGAGAAGACATTAATAACACCGTAATCTTGTGAATTTTGCTTTTCATAACCTAGGAAATATATCTTAAAGTCACTTCATCGAATTTTCTTCAGAACTAATTGTAATGTTACTGAATAAGTTACTAATTTGCTGTTAATATGAAGAAGCAATTTGGTCAAATTTCTATTAAATTTTGAAACCCAAAAACTTACTTTTTGGTACAAGTATAACAAAAAAAAACTTTGTTTAATTAACTCCAGGGAAGGAACATTGGACTGAATATTTTTTGCTGTGGTTTGTATTTTCCTAATAGCACAGAAATGCTACATTTGCAGTCAGGTCACGCAATTGGAAATTTCTCAGGTTTGAGTTTGTGTAGCAGTGCATCATACTAGAAAGCTTTGTTCAGAGATCTAGGCTTTTAACTTGCCAGATGATTGATAGTTTGGTGTTGCATGACAAACCTCAAAATGTTTGAATTTGTCACATACGAAACTAATGAGTAGATACACATTGTTAACCACAAGTATTAGAACTTAGCACACCTGTCTTTTGCCGTCTGACTCTTTTGCCTGAGGGTTAGACTATTCTATGGATTACAGTAACTCTTTTTGACAAGTTTACTGGGTGGAGTTCATTTTAAAGACAACATTGTTTGATAATATCTCCACAGTGCATTCTTCTATTTCAGCTGTCAAAGTTTATTACTGTTAAAATGGCCAGTGTTGCACAACTGGCAGTGCTGTTAAAATTGTCTTTCAGTGGTATAAACTTACTGGGATTTTGTAAACCAGTCTTGTTAGCTTAGATAAATAAAACTCTGAATATATATTTAAAAGAATGCATTTATTTCAAAACAAAATAATAAAAGCTGTTTTACAGTGCTTAACCATACACATCCCTGTCTCACCAAACTATCTCTCTGCTTCCAAGTTATCCTTTCTCCTTCCAAGTTATCCTTTCTCCTTCCAAGTTATCCTTTCTCCTTCCAAGTTATCCTTTCTCCTTCCAAGTTATCCTTTCTCCTTCCAAGTTATCCTTTCTCCTTCCAAGTTATCCTTTCTCCTTCCAAGTTATCCTTTCTCATTCTAAACTATCCTTTCCCCTTCCAAACTATCTTCTGGATTGAGCAACTGTTGGTAAGTTGTATGAAGTAAAATCAATAACTTGAGAATGGAACATTTATAGGGTAACGCCAACCTAAAAGTGAGATCTTTCCATTTGACATGACTATCACCCTATTGCAGCTTCCATATTGCATTTCATGGGATTCTGAAAGTAATAGCTGGATGTAAGCAGTGGGTCTCTTTCCCATGTAAATTGGGATCTGAATCACAGAGAATCCCAATACCATAGAGGCCTATTGAAGCTGTTGTTACATATACTCAAGACTGAGATAGGCAGGTTTTTTTATCAGTAAGCAAATAAAAGTTAATGAGGACAAGGTAGGAAAGTGGAATTGAGGATTATCAGATCAGCCATGATCTCATTGATGGAGCAACTTAATGGGCCAAATGACTTGGATCTACTGTAAAATGAATGGTCTTACAGTTATGGTCAATTTTAGTTTTAAAGGATGAATGGATTGAGTTTGAGATGGACATAGCCTGTACACATGGACACATTCTGATTGGGGTTTTATTTTTGTAGATTTGGAAATAACAGAAATGGCCATCTTAATCTGAGAAAACCGTCCTACTACTCGAGACTCAAACTTTTCCCAGCCTTGCTTTTGCTAAAGCTGTGTCCACCTCCCACTTGGCCAATGTTCCAGAGCAATGGGCTGCATCAGCATGCCCATTTGATGTATACTGCTTGCTTACCAAGTTCAAAGGCAGTTGGTGCGCAACATTGCACCCAAAAGTTAAAATTGGTGGTTGGTTTCCATAAATAGTGTGGATCAGAAGGAATAATTTGCCCTTTGGATTCCTTCACTTGCCCTGACAGTTGGAACTGCACTACAGTCAAAATTTTGAATGAACATTTCATGTCCTAAATCAACAGATCTGCCATCCCATTCAAACAACCTGTCTTTGTAAAGCAGTCCATCTTTCACCAATAAGTAAATGTATATAGTGCTATGCCACCCTCATGCGAAGTGGAATGGAAAAATGATGAAAAGACTCGTAGGATGTTTGGCTTAATGCTATAATATAGCACCACCGGGTTATATATCAATCTCACAGCAGTTGTGACTGACAGGGTTTAACATAATTCCTTTCTCATTGATTCTAGATCACAGCATGTATAGAATAGGTATACAGGACTACTGCAAAGCAGATGTTTGACTCAAGTCTCTCTGTAGCAGCTATTAGCCATTTCTTCTTTTCTCCTTATTTCCATGAAAGCTGATCATTCTTATATTCCAAATGCTGTCATCACACCAACTAACTCTATCTTGAATTCTTTAGTTTTGGCTGCCATACTTTCACACCCCTGCAAACATGGAGAAATCAAGGTTGCCATTCTCCTCCTTGGGCCAGTTTTGGCATTCAGTTAGATTATGGTTGAAGAGAGATGCAGAATTTGATTCCCTTTGTGGGAAGAAGCACTTCTTGATTTCACTCCTGAATGGTCTGGTTCTGATATTAAGATCGGTCCTCCTATTCTGCACACCAGTAACAAAGGAAATAAGTTTCAGTATGATATATAAACAGGAACTGTTATTATTTTAAATATCCCAATATTGATCATTCTAGCCTGCTTTAGTCAAGGGGATACTAACAATTTATGCAACCTGATCTGATAATTTAAGCCCTGATACCATTCCCACGAAACTGTATTGTATCCTCTGAACTGTTGATATAATCCTGACCTGCAGTACCTGGAACTGAACAGCGTGCTCCATATGGAATCTAACCAAATCTCTGCACAGAGGTTTAGGAAAAGAGGAACAGAAAACGTTCGAGAGGGATACGAGTTACCCAGGAAAGAGCTGAAGAAAAGGTTTAGGAGAGCTGTAAGGGGGCATGAGAAAACCTTGGCAGATAGGATCAAGGAAAATTCCAAGGCTTTTTACACCTATGTGCAGAACAAGAGAATGACCAGAGAAAGGGTAGGGCCGATCAAGGATTGTAAAGGGAATTTGTGCACAAAGCCTAAAGAGATAGGAGAGGTCCTTAATAGACAATAGACAGTAGGTGCAGGAGTAGGCCATTCGGTCCTTCGAGCCAGCACCACCATTCATTATGATCGTGGCTGATCATTCACAATCAGTATCCTGTTCCTGCCTTAGCCCCGTAACCCTTGATTCCACTGTCTGTAAGAGCTCTGTCCATCTCTTTCTTGAAAGTATCCAGAGATTTGGCCTCCGCTGCCTTCTGTGGCAGAGCATTCCATATGCCCACCACTCTCTGGGTGAAGAAGTTTTTCTTCAGCTCTGTTCTAAATGGCCTACCCCTTATTTTTAAACTGTGTCCTCTGATTCTGGACTCACCCGTCAGCGGAAGCATGCTTCCTGCCTCTACAGTGTCCAATCCCTTAATAATCTTATACATATCAATCAGATCCCCTCTCATCCTTCTAAACTGAAGTGTCTACAAGCCCAGTCGCTCCAATCTTTCAACATATGATAGTCACGCCATTCCAGGAATTGACTTCGTGAACCTACGCTGCACTCCCTCAATAGCAAGAATGTCCTTCATTAAATTTGGAGACCAAAACTGCACACAATACTCCAGGTGCAGTCTCACCAGGGCCCTGTACAGCTGCAGAAGGACCTCTTTGCTCCTGTACTCAATTCCTCTTGTTAAGAAGGCCAGCATGCCATTAGCTTTCTTCACTGCCTGCTGAACCTGCATGCTTGCTTTCATTGACTGATGTACAAGAACACCTAGATCTCGTTGTACTTCCCCTTTACCTAACTTAACTCCATTTAGATAGTAATCTGCCTTCCTGTTCCTGCCACCAAAGTGGATAACCACACACTTATCCACATTAAACTGCATCTGCCATGCATCCGTCCACTCACCTAGCCTGTCCAAGTCACCCTGTATTCTCAATGCATCCTCCCCACATTTCATACTGCCACCCTGCTTTGTGTCATCAGCAAATTTGCTAATATTACTTTTAATGCTTTCATCTATATCATTAATATATATTGTAAACAGCTGCAGTCCCAGCACCGAACCTTGCGATACCTTACTGGTCACCGCCTGCCATTCCGAAAAGGACACGTTTATCACTACTCTTTGCTTCCTGTCAGCCAGCCAATTTTCAATCCAAGTCAGTATTTTGCCCCCAATACCATGTGCCCTAATTTTGCTCACTAATCTCCTATGCGGGACTTTATCAAAGGCTTTACGAAAGTCCAGGTACATGACATCCACTGGCTCTCCCTTGTCCATCTTCATGGTTACATCCTTAAAAAATTCCAGAAGATTAGTCAAGCACGATTTCCCCTTCGTAAATCCATGCTGACTCTGACTAATCCTGTTACTGCTATCCAAATGAGTTGTAATTTCATCTTTTATAATTGACTCCAGCATCTTTCCCACCACTGACGTTAGGCTAACTGGTCTATAATTCCCTGTTTTCTTTCTCCCGCCTTTCTTGAAAAGTGGGACAACATCAGCCACCGTCCAATCCACAGGAACTGACCCTGAATCTATAGAACATTGGAAAAATTTTTACCAATGCATCCATGATTTCTAGAGCGACCTCCTTAAGTACCCTGGGATGCAGGCCATCAGGTCCTGGGGACTTACCAGCCTTCAGACCTAATAGTCTATCCAATGCCATTTCCTGCCTAATATAAATTCCCTTCAGTTCATCCATTACCCTAGGTCCTTCAGCCACTATAACATCTGGGATAATGGGAACTGCAGATGCTGGAGATTCCAAGATAATAAAATGTGAGGCTGGATGAACACAGCAGGCCAAGCAGCATCTCAGGAGCACAAAAGCTGGGAGATTGCTTGTGTCTTCCCTAGTGAAGACAGATCCAAAGTATCTATTCAACTCTTATGCCATTTCCTTGTTCCCCATAATAAATTCAACTGTTTCTGTCTTCAAGGGCCCAATTTTAGTCTTAACCGTTTTTTTTCTTTTCACGTACCTAAAAAAGCTTTTACTATCCTCCTTTATATTTTTGACCAGTTTGCCTTCTTACCTCATATTTTCTTCACGTATTGCCTTTTTAGTTATCTTCTGTTGCTCTTTAAAAGCTTCCCAATCCTCCGGCTTCCCACTCATCTTTGCTATGTTATACTTCTCTTTTAGCTTTATGCAGTCCTTAACTTCTCTCATCAGCCACGGCCGCCCCAGCCTCCCCTTAGGATCTTTCTTCCTCTTTGGAATGAACTAATCCTGCACCTTCTGCATTATATCCAGAAACACCTGCCATTGTTGTTCCACTGCCATCCCTGGTCGGGTATTGAACCATTGAACTTTGGCCAGCTCCTCCCTCATAGCTCCATAGTTCTCTTTGTTCCAGTGCAATCCTGACACTTCCAATTCTCCCTTCTCCCTCTCAAATTGCAGATTAAAACTTATCATTGTGGTCACTACCTCCTAATGGCTCCTTTACTTCGAGGTCCCGGATCAAATCCGGTTCGTTGCACAACACCAGATCCAGAATTGCCTCCTCCCTGGTAGGCTCCAGTACAGGCTGTTCTAAGAATCCATCTCAGACGCACTTCACAACTCCCTTTCTTGGGGTCCAATACCATTCTGATTCTCCCAGTCTACCTACATGTTGAAATCCCCCATTACAACTGGAGTAATACCTTTGCAATAGGCCAATTTCAACTCCTGATTCAACTTAGACCCTACATCCTGACTGCTGTTTTGGGGCCTGTAGGTAACTCCCGTCAGGGTCTTTCTACCTTTAGAATTTTTCAACTCTATCCATACTGACTCTATATCTCCTGAGTCTGTGTCCCCCGTCGCAAGGCACTGAATATCATTCCTCACCAACAGGGCCACCCCACCCCCTCTGCCCATCAGCCTGTCCTTTCGATAGCAAGTATAGCCTTGAATATTTATTTCCCAGGCCCTGTCCACTTGAAGCCACGTCTCAGTTACCCCACAACATCGTACCTGCCAATTTGCAACTGAGCCTCAAGCTCATCCACCTTCAGGCATTTATATATAATATTTTTAACTCGTTACTCCCCTCACCCTTCCTATCATTCCCTATTTCACTTGGCCACACTGTACGATCCCTTCTTGAGTTTTCTGCTCAGTTGATTCTGTCGTCTTTCTTGACTTCTCTTATTCTCACTTTCCCTTTAACGTCTTGCTTAAATTTTCAGTTTGTCCCCTCCCACCACTACTTAGGTTAAACACACCTGTGTTGCAGTGGTAAACCGGCCTGCCAGAATGCTGGACCCCCACCTATTAAAGTGCAACCCATCCAGCTTGTACAATTTATCCTTACCCAAAACATACCCCAGTGATCCAAGAATTTAAATCCTTGCTTCCTGCACCAGTTCCTCAGCCACACATTCAAGTCCATTATCTCCCTGTTCCTGCCCTCTCCAGCCCAAGGAACTGGAAGCAAACCGGAGCTAACCACCCTGGAAGTCCTGCTTTTCAGCCTTCTTCCGAGTTCTCTCAACTCCCGCTATAGAATGTCCCTCCTTTTCTTCCCGACGTCATTTGTGCTGACATGTACCACCACCTCTGGCTCTTCACCTTCTCCTTTGAGGATTCCCTGCACTCTGTCGGTGACGTCCTGGATCCCGGCACCAGGCAGGCAACACAGCATCCTCAAGTTAATGAATACTTTTCTTCAGTGTTCACAACTGAGAGGGACGTCGTTGTAGCGGAGGATGTTGTGAAACAGGCAGGTAGGCTAGAGGGGATGGACGTTAGTAAAGATGTGCTAGGAATTCTGAGGAAGTTGAAGATAGATAAGTCCCCCGGGCCTGATGGGATTTATCGGAGGATTTTGTTGGAAGTGAGGGATGAGATTGCAGGGCCTTTGGCAATGATCTTTTCATCCTCGCTGTCCATGGGTATAGTGCCGGAAGATTGTGGAGAGAGGCAAACATTGTTCCCTTGTTCAGAAAAAGGGAACAGGGATAACCCTGGAAATTATAGGCCAGTTAGTCTTACGTCAGTGGTGGGCAAATTATTGGAAAGGGCTTTGAGAGATAGGATTTATGATGACTTGGAAAGGCACAGTTTGATTTGTGTTAGTCATCATCGATTTGTGAGGGGTAGATCATGCCTCACAAACCTTATTGAATTCATTAAAGAGGTGACCAAACACATGGATGAAGTTAGAGCAGTGGATGTGGTATACATGGATTTAAGTAAGGTGTTTGGTAAGGTTCCCCGTGGTAGGCTCATGCAGAAAGTAAGGAAGCATGGGATAGGGGGAACTGTGGCAGATTGGATTCAGAATTGGCTGACCCTCAGAAGACCAAGGGTGGTAGTAGACAGAAAATATTCAACATGGCGCTCAGTTACAAGTGGTTTGCCACAAGGATCTGTTCTGAGTCCCCTTGTGTTTGTGATTTTTGTAAATGATTTGGATGAAGGACTGGAAGGGTGGATTAGCAAGTTTGCAGACGATACGAAGGTGGGTCACATTGTGGACAGTGGGGAGGGATGTTCTCGGTTCCAAGAGGACATTGATAGGATACAGAGCTGGGCTGAGAAGTGGCAGATGAAGTTTAACCCTGCAAAGTGTGAGCTGATTCATTTTGAAAGGACAAACTTGAAAGCAGAATACAGGGTTAATGGAAAGATTCTAGGTAGTGTGGAGGAGCAGAAGGATTTTGGCCTTCACGTTCACAGTTCCCTGAAAGCTGCCACCCAGGTGGATAGAGTTGTTAAGAAGGCGTATGGTGTGGTAGCTTTCATTAATAGTGGGATTGAGTTCAAGTGCCGTGAAGTTATGCTCCAGCTATGCAAAAGCATGGTTTAGCCACATCTGGAGTATTGTGTCCATTTTTGGTCACCTCATTACGGGAACGATGTGGAAGCATTGGAAAAGGTGCAGAGGAGACTTACCAGGATGTTGCCTGGAATGGAGGGAAGGTCTTACGAACAAAGGTTGAGAGAGCTCGGGCTTTTCTCTTTAGAACGACGAAGGATGAGAGGTGACTTGATAGAGGTGTACAAAATGATCAGTGGTACAGATAGATTAGACAGCCAGAGACTTTTTCCTCGAGTGGAGGTAGCTTTTACAAGGGGACATAATTTTAAAGTGAAAGGAGGTATATATAGGGGAGACGTCAGAGGTAGGTTCTTTACTCGGAGAGTGGTAGGGATGTGGAATGCATTGCCATAGAGGTCGTGGAGTTGGCCTCATTAGGGGCATTTAAGTGGCTATTAGATAGGCATATGGATGATGTTTTAAGGTAGTGGTGGAGGTTAGATAGACCGTAGGTTTCGAGTAAATGTTCGGCACAACATCATGGGCCGAAATGCCTGTACTGTTCCATGTTTTACATTCTACAATTGAAGCATACTTTGTTTCCCATTGTATTCCAACTTCATTAGAAGATAAAAATATCTGTCATCCAGATTGTTTTTTATAGTTTTCCGTTATGTCTGTGGACATCCACATCATTTTGTTTCTGCATATTTCGTAGTTACCTTTTAGAAAATACTAGGTTTCTCCGTCCTTGATCTGACATGAGTGATCTTTAAATTGCAACTGCATTTGCCACTGTTTTTCACACTTGTTTAATCAATGTCCAATTGTAACTTCTTTTTCTGTATTTTGTGCCAACTTGATATGCGACTGTCTTCCTTCATCCAAATCATGAATAAATAGGTTGTGAAAGCTTTTGCCGAGATATTTGGAAAATGCCACAAAGCAGAGTTCGTAACCTTTATTGAATATACTGTCAACTACTTCCTAAGAAATTTATGATTGGTGTTGGAAGGTTACTTTCAATTCAGTTGTTCGACTTCAGCGACCAAAACAAAGTTCCTGGAAAAGCTCAGCAGGTCTGGCAGCATCTTTGGAGGAGAAAACAGAGTAAACGTTTTGGGTCCGGTGACACTTCCTCAGAACTTAGACTTCACAGGATGTTATCACAGTTACTTAATGTAGGATGTTTACCATTGGTAAGGAGTTACATTTGTTAAGAAGCAGAAATTTAGATGTGATACATTAGTTAATTCATCAAAAAATATAACCCATGACCAAGTTGAGGATGGTACACTGATACCAGAGGCCAAACAGGCAGTTGGCATGGATTATCAATCTCATTAAAATTGAGAAAAGTAGCATCCTACTGTATAATTGAAGTGATGGGGTCTCTTACCTGGGTCCTCTCTCAATCCTCTTCGGTCTGTTTTCCTTCTGGAAAAACAAAGCTCCTGAGGAGGATTGCCCTCTAACTCAGAGCAATTGTTGATATATCCTATTTCTGGTGGATACATGGTGAGGAGCTGGAGGAATGCAGCAGCCAGGCAGCAATAGAGGAGCAGGAATGTTTACATTTCATCAGAAATCTTCTGAAGAAGGGCCCTGACCTGAAACATCAATATTCCTGCTCCTCTGATGCTGCCTGTCCTGTGTTCCTCCAACTCCACACTGTTTGTCTCTGACTCCAGTCTCTGCGGTTTTTGCTATCTCTATTTCAAGTAGCTGATAGTTTACGCTGTATCAATTAACAATTTGAATTCTTCTAGCCAATGATATGGGACAGCTACTCGTGAAGTCAGGATAACCATTTCCCAATTGCCCTCTTATTCTGAAGGTTAGTTTTCATTCTTTTTGGGAACAAAACTTTTATTTTCCTAACCACTGCAATTATAATGAGAACAGATGGTACCATGAATTATTTGAGAAATGTTGTGAACCTGGTGATTTGTATTGTAACTTTACATTGAATTGATTCATTTTAAAAGCTGAAAAAATACTTTCAAGAACAAAGACAATTTAAACATTGTACAAATTTAAGTGTTCAGTAACAACATTTCTTAAAAATAACCAACGTGACTTCAAGCTCTACAGAGTTGAAATAAAATGTCTGTCCTTCATTTAAGTCGTGGTGCTTTGCTTAGGAGTACAGATATTTCATCTGGAGATAAGAATAATATTTCAAAATGGTTTGATTGACTAAGCAGTTCAGCTGTTTTGTGTTAAGAATATATTAATCATCTTGCTGAGATACCTTTCCTGTTTCAACTTTAATGACCAGTGTTACAACTAGGATGAGAAGAGTGAACTCTCTCTGTTTATGGCTTCATCACTCTACAGATCACAATTTAATGTTAATTAGATAGATAGATAGATAGATAGAACATTACAGCACAGTACAGGCCCTTCGGCCCTCGACGTTGTGCCAACCTGTCACACCGATCTCAAGCCCATCTAATCTACATGTACGCCCAAATGCTTGTCCAATGATAGCTTAAATGTACCTAAAGTTGGCGAATCCACTACCGTTGCAGGCAAAGCGTTCCATTCCCTGACTACTCTCTGAGTAAAGAAGCTACCTCTGACATCTGTCCTATATCTTTCACCCCTCAATTTAAAGCTATGCCCCCTCATGCTCGCCATCACCATCCTGGGAAAAAGGCTCTCCCTATCCACCCTATCTAACCCTCTGATTATTTTATATGTCTCAATTAAGTCACCTCTCAACCTTCTTCTCTCTAATGAAAACAGCCTCAACTCCCTCAGCCTTTCCTCGTAAGGCTTTCCCTCCATACCAATTTTGCTTCATTTCCAAAATGATCAGTTGTATGCTTTATCTGGATTAGTATTGGTACAAAATTATATGTCAGCCAGGTTTCTTTAATAAACACAAAATTATTGATTTATATTAACATAGAACTCTGTAATAAGTTACAAAGATTAACAGTTGGTAATATAGCAATATAAGTACTTACCACTCTAAATAACCCAAGAGCACGCTTGCACGTTCACAATAGGTAAAGGAAAACACATCAGCTTTTTCACTTTGGAGAAACAAAACTCTTTTGACTAGTAACGATTAGTTCTTGAAGGAAAACTGTGTGAAAAGTTCAGTTGCGTGGTTGATCATAGAGTAATAGAATCCCTACAGTGTGGAAATGGGCCATTCAACCTGACAAGTCCATACCACCGCTCCGAAAAGCGTCCCACTAGACCTATCCCCCTACCCTTCCCCTGTTACCCTGCATTTCCCATGTCTAATTCACCTAACTTAACACCTCTCAACACTACAGGAAATCTAGTATGGCCAATCCACCTAACCTGCATATCTTTGGACTGTGGGAGGAAACTGGAGCACATGGCAGAAACCATGCAGATACAGGGAGAACTCAACACAGACAGTCACCCAAGGGTGGAATAGAACCTGGGTCCTTGGCGCTGTGAGGCAGAAGTGCTAACCACTGATGTTCCAGCACGCAACGGCCACGAGATGTGCACTTGTCTCTGTGGTCTTAGCAGGCGCAGCTTGCTTAGAAAATATGGTATCAAGAAAACTTCCAAACACGCTTTTAAGAGAATAATCAGCTTTCATGCTGGACTTTAAAGAAAGGTGAAAGGCAGGGAGTTGAGCTGGGCAGCCTTTTCCTCAGTAGGCTTCTTCCCTAAAGTAATGACCAAAGCAATATTCAATCAAGACAGACATAAAACTGATTTGGTTGATCCCTGAGAGCTGACTCTAAGAAAATCATGGAAGTTGTGTTACCGGAAGTGCCTTTATAAAACATTGCTCAGTGTGCCCTTGCATTAACCTTTTAAAACAAAACAGACTACTACAAAGCTTGAAATAGATACATGGAAGTGCAGGGTCAGATTAGAACAAGTCAGCATGGATTTAGTAAGGGCAGGTCGTGCCTGACAAACCTGTTAGAATTCTTTGAAGAGGTACAAGTATGTTAGACCAGGGAAACCCAGTAGATGTTATCTATCTAGACTTCCAAAAGACCTTTGATACAGTGCCTCACGGGAGGCTGCTGGGCAAGGTGAGGGCCCATGGTGTTCGAGGTGAGCTACTGGCTTGGATTGAGGATTGGCTGTCTGACAGAAGGCAGAGAGTTGGGATAAAAGGCTCTTTTGCGGAATGGCAACTGGTGATGAGTGGTGTCCCGCAGGGTTCGGTGTTGGGGCTGCAGCTGTTCACCTTATACATTAATGATTTGGATGAAGGGACCGGGGGCATTCTGGTGAAGTTTGCCGATGATACGAAGTTAGGTGGACAGGCAGGTAGTACTGAAGAGGTGGGGAAGCTGCAGAAAGATTTAGACAGTTTAGGAGAGTGGTTCAGGAAATGGCTGATGAAATTCAATGTGAGTAAATGTGAGGTTTTGCACTTTGGAAAAAAGAATACAGGCATGGACTATTTTCTAAACGGTGAGAAAATTCATAAAGCTGAAGTACAAAGGGATCTGGGAGTGTTGGTCCAGGATTCTGTAAAGGTTAACTTGCAGGTAGAGTCCGTAATTAAGAAAGCGAATGTAATGTTGTCGTTTATCTCAAGTGGGTTGGAATATAAAAGCAGCAATGTGCTTCAGAGGCTTTATAAAGCTCTAGTTAGGCCCCATTTAGAATACTGTGTCCAATTTTGGGCCCCACACCTCAGGAAGGACATACTAGCCCTGGAGCGTGTCCAGCGGAGATACACACGGATGATTCCTGGAATGGTAGGTTTAACGTATGATGAACGGCTAAGGATCCTGGGATTGTACTCATTAGAGTTTAGAAGGCTCGGGGGGGGGCGATCTAATAGAAACTTTTAAGATAATGTATGGTTTAGAAGGGGTGGACGCTAGGAAGTTGTTTCCGTTACGCAGGGAGACTAGGACCCGTGGGCACAACCTTAAAATTAGAGGGGGTAAATTTAAAACTGAAATGAGATGACATTTCTTCAGCCAGAGAGTGGTGGGCTTGTGGAATTCATTGCCACAGAGTGCAGTGGGGGCCAGGATGTTGGAATGCCTTCAAGGCAGAGATTGACAAATTCTTGATCTCAGAAGGAATCAAGGGCTATGGGGAGAGTGCAGGGAAGTGGAGTTGAAATGCCCATCAGCCATGATTTAAATGGCGGAGTGGACTTGATGGGCCGAATGGCCTTACTTCCACTCCTGTGTCTTATGGTCTTATGTTCACAATTCTGAAAAATGATGAACCATCTTAGTACAAAACAAGTTTGTTTTACAGTGTTAGTTGCATTACTGTTGGTGTAACAACACAACATTGAACAGATAATATTTCACTTGGACTCCTGGATTGTGTTTTTGACAGTTAAAATTTAGCAAGTTTTATCTTTGAAGTCTTGCTTACTGATAATTCTAAATGTAGAATATTGTTCTTGAAACAAAATCATGATAATTTGATTTCTGACCCTTGTTATAATCGCAGCACAGCCTGCCAAATTAATGGTATGATCTGGATGTGGACCTGTTGTTATTTATTGCAAGTTGATGCAGCTTATTCCTTAATCATTGCACCCCTCTACGAACCCCTGCCTCTGACAATCTCATCTCATTCACCACCCCACTCATCATTCATCCAAGCCCCAACCCCACTGAGTGTTTGCTCACTGCTCACCCAACCTGACCCATTCACCTGTCATTCACCCTCTGACCCACTCACCTCCCACCCACCAACTCACCTCACACACAATCTTCATCCCTCACTCATTCCTCATCTGCACTCCCACTTCCCAATTCCCCTCATTTGACATCTACTCCCTGCACTCCACCCCTCACTCCTCAGACACTCGACACCTCGTACTCCCATATTTCTACATCCACTCCCCACCCTGGACTACCTCGTTCCTCACCTACATCCTATCCCTCACCTCTCTCTCTCTCTCTCTCTCCACCACTCCCAACCCCCTCACTCCTTACTCACTCTCCATCCCTCATTCCTCTTGCATTGCCCATACCCCCACTCCTCATCCCGCCCACCGCAAGTTAGTCACACACCCCAACAGTATCCTATGGCTGCCATTTGGCTAGTGTGCTATATATTTTACATTGCTAGCCCATATGAACTAAATATTTTGTGTTGTTTTCAATCCTGGCTTTATTATTTTATAAGATATTTAAAAGGCTAGGTAAACTTCAGTTATTCATCTTGATTACGCTGTTGGTGTTGCTGCTGGGCCACTGCCTTCAGCTTTTGCAGTGATGTAGGTACATCTACAGTCCTATCAAGAAGGAGGTTTCAGTTTTTCATTGAGGAGAAGTGTGATATATTTTTAATTAGGATAATGTGTGATTTTGAAGTGAACTTGAAGGTGGTGGTGTTCCTTTGTAACTGGAGCCCCTGAACATAAGGGTGATTAGGGCCAGAGTTGAGGAGGTGATATCAGAGCGTCTTGGTGAGTTGCTGTTGTGCATTGTGTACATGATACATACTGCTTCATGTTACCATTTCATTCCATATCAGTGGTGGAGAGAGTGAACATTCAAAATGATTGAGATATCTATCAAGTCAGTTCCTTTGTCCTGAATGCCAGTGAGCTTGACTTTTTTATCACTGAACTCAACCAGGCAGTTGAAGAGTATTTCATGATACTTTTGACATGTGCCTTGCAGATGGTGGGCAGGCTTTGGGGAGTCAGGAGGTGAGGTGTTCGCTGCAGAATTCCCCGTCTTTGATCTGCTATTGTAGCCATAATATTTATATGGCTAGTCCACTGCAGTTTTATGTAAATGGTAACCCCCAGAATGTTGATGAAGCAGGATTCAGCAACAGTGATACTTTTGAATGTCAAGGAACTTTTGTTGGATTCTCTCTTCTTTAATGCTTCATATGTAGTTCACAGTTAAATATTATTAGATAATTATGAAAGCTCAAAAATAAAATTCAGTGATCTGCCTTTATAAAGCAGTTATGACTGTAGTTCTAGTATGGTTAAAAGTTGAGTGAAAGCATGTTGTCATATTTTCGAGACGTTGACCTGGTACTTTGCGTTACGGAGGCTTGTGACTGATGCATTCTGTGTAATTACTGTGATTCATGGGAAGCCTCCTTCATTCATGATAAATGGAGTTATTCTTAAATAGTTTTGACGTGCCGCAGCACCTGATTGAAAAATCTGGGCTGCATGTATTGTCAGGTAAGCTATCAATCAAGTTCAAGTATGTCACTGACTTGGGTGAAACATTTGCAGAAATTCATGTGTGAAGTTTATATTCATGACAGATAATTAAAATTACACTGTGCATCTCTAACTAGCTTTGTAATCTCAGTTCACAAACATTTGGCATTATTGTATGCCATTTATGGAAATAGCTTGTCATAAAGAATTATCACTTCACATAACTAAATGAAAATGTTTGTGACAGCTTGTATTCCTTCAGAAAGAAAATTATTACTGAATATCTTACACTCAGTTTAAAAACTTTCATAGTTCTCCTTTATTTCAGCTGCTTTGGAAACATGGATATTTTAATCAAGAAAATACTGAAGGATTTTAATTCAAGGCCAATTGTAAATCATGAAAGTTATGTTTGAAACTTTGATTCATTTATTTCATTGAAGGAATCGGGTTGTGGAATAGGCTATATTTGTTATCAGTGCATTTTTAGTGGACGAACTTACAGCCCATAGAGCGCCTGTGTCGTTATGGCCAACCTGTCCTTTTGAACTACATGTCTCATTGTCTTTGACAATTTGTTGCAGAATTTGCAGCTCCTGGGCAGCACAGAGGGTGCCCAGTGAGATTGAGAGAAGGAAGCCAGTAGATGGTGGGGTGACAGTGTTCGTGCTGAGAGATTGGTAGCAGGACAGCAAAGGGAGCAGCAAGGGAGGTGGCCAATGTGTTGATAAGTGAGAGGCAGCAACAATGGCACACCACTTCAGGTTCCAATTTCGGTATGATGTGGGTGTTCACTAATGTCAATGGCACTCAGTTCCTGGTAAAGTTCATTAGCAGGCGATACATAATTTTGGAATATGTAACTAAATCCATTTTCAAGGAAACTACAAAGTTGTATTTGAAGATAAAATGGATGGACCAACTGTGACAAATGGATTTTAATTCAGGCAAATTTTTGAGAGGTGGCCCATTGCAGACCTAAAAAGGATTGGACTGAGTACTTCCTAAATAGTGAAAAACTAGAAATAGTGGAGGTCCAAAGAGACTTGGACGGCCCAAGTACATGAATATTTAAAATGTCATGAACGAATATAGAAAGTAATCAAAATGGCTTTTGGGATATTGGCCTTTGTATCTGAAGACCCAGAATATAAGATTTATGAAATGCCACAACACGATAAAGCCCACGTTTGATCACGGCTGACGCACTGAGCAGTTCTGGAACCCTACACCCTTGGAAGAAAATAGTTGCTTGGAGGGAGAATAGCCAAGATTTGCCTCAGTGTGACCTCAAAGAGTTAAATGGCAAGAAAAGGTTGAGCAAATGGTTTGTATTCCATAGAATTTAGAGGAGTAAGAAAGAATTGAATGAAAATTTTCAATTTATGAAGAGAAACAGTTCTCCCGATTTATCCTATCTCCAGTGATTTGGAAGTCTCTGACTTGTGTAAAGACTGTGTCTTTACCTTTTTGTGCTTTTTAAAATTGTGGGCTGAAATGGGGGAAAACTGTTTTCAGGTCAGTGTTTTAAAGGATGGCTGCTTGTTTTGAAAAGTCAGTAACTTGACACATACGGCAAGCGTTGTGTAACAAGCTGTTTGAATTGAAGCAATAATTGAAGTGATTGCAGACAATTCAGAGCTGAGGGGTTCTGTGTCCAGATGCAGCAGGGTGGCAACAAGAAATTGCTGAGGTCCATGGAGTAGTATAAATTGTTGCTTATAAAAGTTAACGACTGTGCAATTGGTTCTCAGGTAACTGAATACCTTAGGGCTGGGAACAAAGGAGAGAAGCATCTTGACCTCCACTAGCACAAAAGTTTTCTGTCAGTTCTTTGCAGTCAAAACCCATTTTAAACCAGGAGAAAACCAACTGTTGCAATCTGTAATTTTTGATAAATCAGAAACCTTTTATAAGAGAACCAATCATTTGTTTCTCTTATAAAGCAGTGAAAGCATCTGAAGTGAAATGACTGAAAAGTAGCATTCTGACCATCATGGGAATCATTGATGCGACAACTCAGAGATACCCATGCCCCTGTAGAACCTTCCTCCTCTGACCACCAACCACACCCAACTGCACCATCTGTTGTGTATTTACTATTCCTTCTGACCTTCTGCCTAATGCTGAACTTTCTGTACTTAGCAAAGGTCTTAGTTTTGTCCTTCTGCATTCCCCCCAAAATGAATTTCGGACATGACACGATATTGAACTTTTCTTCCAATTTCTTCAGCCTTGTGCCCATTTCTTTAGACAAGAATCTTTTCCCTGTCCCACAGATCCTTTCATCTGTCTCCAACACTTCCCTTTACCTAGACACTTCCCTGTGGTCTCTTACCTGCACTTGATCTATTCATTGAGAACTGTCAAGGGAGAACACCCCCTCCCTTACCCATTCCAGCCTAAGTCCCTCTGAACTGATTGGCACTCCATGCTCTCAGATCCAGCCCTTTGTAATCAAGCCTTCTGACAAGACTAGCGCTGTTGTTATCTGGCAGGCTGACCTCTACATTACAGAAGCTGAGCACCAGCTCTCTGATACCTCCTCCTATCTCCTCTGATCATGACCCCATCATGGAACACCAGACCACTCTGTCCCCAACGGTCCCTAACGTCATTTCATCTGGTGATCTTCCCTCCACTGTCTCCAAATTCATAGTATCCGAATTCCTCAAAGCACGCTTCTACCTCCTTCCCAAAATCCACAAACAGGACTGCCCAGGCAGACCCATTGTTTCTGTCTACTCCTGTTCCACCGAACTCATCTCTTCCTATCTTAACTTGGTTTTTTTTCTCCTCTTGTCCAGTCTCTTCCCTCTTATATCTGTGATTCCTTTGACTTGCTACATCAGTTTCTGAATTTCCAGTTTGCAGTCTCCAGCTGCCACCTCTTTACCATGGACATGCAATCCTTTCACACGTCCATCCCCCATTAGAATGGTGTCAGGACTCTCTGCTTCTCCCTGAAAAAGTGACCTGAACTGTTTCCATCCACCTCCCTCAATCTCACTTTGATGTTGCCTGATCTGGAGCACAGGCCCTATGAAGAAAGGCTGAGGGGCTTGGGTCTGTTCTCATTGGAGAGAAGGAGGCTAAGAGAGGATTTAATAGAGACATACAAGATGATCAGAGGATTAGATAGGGAGGACAGTGAGTGTCTTTTTCCGAGGATGATGACTTCACCTTGTACAAGGGGGCATAGCTACAAATTGAGGGGTGATAGATTTAAGACAGATGCCAGAGGCAGGTTCTTTACCCAGAGAGTGGTAAGGGTGTGAAACGCCCTGCCTGCCAATATTGTTAACTCAGCCACATTAGGGGCATTTAGACAGTCCTTGGATTAGCATGTGGATACTGATGGGATATTGCGGCGGGGGGGGGAGCTTAGATTAGTTCACAGGTTGGCGCAACTTCGAGGGCCGAAGGGCCTGTTCTGCACTGTATTGTTCTGTGTTCTAAGTTCTATGTACTTAGAGGGTGGTGGGTGCCTGGAACGCATTGCCAGTGGTAGAGGTGGGCATGATAGCATCATTTAAGATGTATCTGGACAGATACATGAATAGGCAGGGAGCAGAGGGATACAGATGCTTGGAAAATAGGCGACAGGTTTAGATAGAGGATCTGGATGAATCCAGGCTTGGAGGGCTGAAGGGCCTGTTCATGTGCTGTAATTTTCTTTGTTCTTTATTCTTTGTTCTTTGACTGCTTTGAGGAATGCCTACATTTTGTCCTCAAAAAAGACCCTGAGCTTCCAGTTGCCTGCCAGTACCACTGTATTCCCTGGCCAATACCTCTGTCTCAGGCTTACCGCATTGTTCCAGCAAAGGTTAGCGCAAACTGGAACAGCACCTTCATTTCTTCTGCGGAATTCTGCAGCATTCTGGACTTCATGTCAGGTTCAACAATATTAGGGCTTGAACAGCATTCCCCATGTCTTTTCCCCCACCCCCACAGACCAGGCTGTGTTATCACATGATAACAAAGTGTGAAGCTGGATGAACACAGCAGGCCAAGCAGCATCTCAGGAGCACAAGAGCTGACGTTTTCGGGCCTAGATTGTACCTCTCTGATCAAGGGTCTAGGCCCGAAACGTCAGCTCTTGTGCTCCTGAGATGCTGCTTGGCCTGCTGTGTTCATCCAGCTTCACACTTTTTATCTTGGATTCTCCAGCATCTGCAGTTCCCATTATCTCTTGTTATCACATGGGCTGCTACCGCACACCATCCATTGTCAACTACTAATATTCCAGTTAAGAGCTTTTAATTCTCCTAGGCTGACCTTTATCCACTCCTTGGTCCAATTGTTTTTTCTCTCTAGGTTCTATTTCCACCTGTTGTTTACTCTGCACCCCTCCCCTATCCCATCTTCTGTATAAATACCAACCTTATCCTAGTTACTGTCAATTCTGAAGAAGTGTCACTGGACCCGAAATATAATTCTGATTTCTCTCCACAAGTGCTGCCAGACATGAGTTTTTTGAGCAAGTTTTGTTTTTGTTAGGAATCTTATGGATCATTTCAGCAATTCATATTCAGGAACCATTGAACCATTTCCTGGAGTTTCTCTGCCCATGATGTTTTATTCTGGTGTCTCTGTCTGTGTTAGGGGCTAGTTAATAAGCGGATTAAAACTTTTGTTTGTCATTTGTAAATGGGTTTGTACCTGTTTACCTGTAGCTAGAGTCTTAATCACTTGTAAAAAATAGTGAATCTTATTAAGTACAGAAATCTGGTCCATGCTTTCTCTCAATCCGGGTCTGAAAATCAGTTAAATTAGGGAATTTTGTGCACTTGTTTTAAATTCTTTGACTTTTGTGATGCCTTCAGGAATAGCAGATCTTAATTTTCAGCATGCTGCCCCAGTGAGAGGTAACACTTGAAGCCACTGTGTCAAAACTAGGACCTTTCAGGAATGAAATTGGAAAACACCTGTGACATTAAGGGTGATAGAAGATTGAAACTCTCTTCTGCAAAGAGCAATGTCAGAGTAATTGTATATTTTAAATCTAAGATTGATAGCTTTTTGTTATTCAAATGTTTTAAGGAATATGGCACAAACCATCCATCAACCATGATCACAATGGTAGAGCTGTCTGAAAAGATTAAATTACCTGATCTTGCTTCTGTTTTAATAGTGTATTGACATCATTTTTTCAAAGCATTATGTTGAAAATTATTTAAATTCTGAAAGAGCTAGGCATTAAATTTGTTTCTTGAAAGGTTCAAAACCTCATGTCAAAAGCAATAAGCAGTTCGTCTGTTCAACCCGGTTATCTATAACCGTTCACAGCCATTGTAATAGGACATTCCTCATCATTGAGCAGAGTTGCCTGAGGCAGACTCATCCCTCTAACAATAAATACTGAGGTAAAAATAACAGAAAATAGTTATATTCTGATCTCTAATCACTTTCTTGCCACTGCATTACTTTTGTTTTGATAGACTTGTTCTCACTCAAAAGGTTAAAGTGTGTGGGAGGAGAGTAAGAAGTTACATTGTTTGTGTGAAATATGAATATATCTGTGTGGAAATGTACCATTTTCAGTATTTAGTATTCTTAGACATGGACAGGATGCCCTGATTTAGTCTGGTTGCTACTTGCTCCAAATGCTAACTTGCAGAATTATTGACGTCTCAATGGAGAATGAGGCCATCATCCCTTTATGTTTGTACCAGGCCTCCAAATTAGTATCTTACTGTGTGCCATCCCTTTGTCTTCTTATCAAAGCCTTGTACGTTGTTCTTTTTCAAACAATCATCTCATTACCCTTTGGATTGTCAAATTTATCAGAGGCAATGAAACTTGTTATTTATAGCTCGCCACCATTTTCATAGTTTGTCTTTAAAAATTGAGGTGCGTATCTATGGGCAGAAGCTATTCACATTGCAAATTTTTTTTAGTTTTGTTAATTACATCGATGATCTGGATGTGAATGGAAGGGATGATTTGTAAGTTTACGGATGATACAAAATTAGGCAGTATCATCGATAGCGAAGAAAGTGATCAAAAATTATCTTAATCACATAGGAATGTGAGCTGAAGATTGGCAAATGCAGTTCAATACAGATAAGTGTGAGGTGTTGCACTTTAGAAAGTCAAACCAAGGTTGGACTTGATATAGTAAATGGTAAGGTCCTGAGGAGGGTTGTGGAACAGAAGGACCTCGGAGTACAAGTACATAGTTCACTGAAAGCAGCGTCACAGGTGGCCAGGGTGTTGAAGGAAGCAGTTAGCGTGCTGGCCGTCATCGTTCGAGGCATTGAGTAGAGGAGTTGGGAATTTATGTTACAGTTGTCTAAGTCGTTTATGAGGCTGCACTTGGACTGTTGTGTACAGTTTCGGTTGCCCTCTTAGAGGAACTTAGTTAAACCAGAAAGTGTGCAAAGAAGATTTATGAGGATGTTGCCAGGAATAGTAGGCCTGAGTTATAGGGAGAGGATGGACAGGATTGGACTTTATTCCTTGGAATGTAGGAGAATGAGACCTGACCTTATTGAGGTGTATAAAATTATTAGGGTCATAGATAGGATGAATGCATTCAGTCTTTTTCCCATGAATGGGGAATTGAAAACAAGAAGTCTTAGATTTAAGGTGAGAGGGCAAAGATTTAGGAAGGATCTGAGGGACAATTTCTTCACACAGAGTGGTATGTATATGAAATGGGCTGCCGGAGAAAGTGGTTCAGGCAGGTACAAAAGCAACATTTTAAAAAAAAATTCGGGATAGGTACATGGATGGGAAGGGTTTAGAGAGATGTGGACCAAATGCGGGTAGTTGGAACTAACTGAGTGGGCACCGTGGTCAGCATGGACCAGTTTGGGCTGAAGGGCCTGTTTACATGCTGTACTACTCTGACTCTACCATAAGAGGATCCTGTCATTACTTGTTTGGGTAGCGTTGTGGTATAATTGGATCCTCTTTGTGTTTTCTGTTTGTTCACTTGATATATGCATTTCTAGTGAGACCAGCATTCATCGTCCTTGAGACGATGATAACGAGCAGCGCTCTTTAGCCACTCTAGTTTCTGTCGTGTAGGTACATCAACAGTGCCATTCCGAAAGAAATTTCAGGATTTTGACCCAGCAACAGTGAAGGAATGGTGATATTGTTCCAAGTTAGGTTGATGTATGCCTATGAGGGAAATTTTCAGTTAGGGACGCTCCCGTGCATATGTTCCTCGTCCTTGCAACTTTGGAAAGTGCAGTTCAAAAAGACCCTTTTAGAGTTGCTGCAGTGCATCTTGCAGGTGGTATTCACTGCTGCAACTGTGCATCAGTGTAGAAGAAGTGAATGGTGAAGTGAAGATGATGGATGGGGTGACAATCAAGTGGGCTGCTTTATCCTGAGTGCTGTAACATTTCATGTTGGATCCACACTCATCCAGGAGGTGGAGAGTATTTTGTCTCTCTGATAACTTGTTTCTTGTAGATGATGGACAGCTGTTGAGGAGTCAGGAGGTGAGTTATTTGCTGCAAAATTCTGAGCCTGTGACCTGCAGTTACGGTCTCAGTATTTATATGCCTGGGTCAGTTCACTTTCTGGTCATTGGTAACCTTCAGAATGTTGACATTGGGGGATTCAGCAATGGTAATGCTATTAACGGTCAAGGCCAAGTGGCTCCGATAATTCTTTCTTATTGGAGTTGACCATTGCCTTGTTCTTGCGTGGCACAAGTATTACTTGCAGTTATCAACCCAAACCTGATTGTTTTCCAGATCTTGCTATATATGAACGTGGCCTGCATCAGGATCTGAGCATGCGAATGTTACTGAGCATTGTGCAATCGTTGATAAGCATCCCCACTTCTGACATTATTGTGGAGGGAAGACTATTGGTGAAGATGGTTGGGTGTAGGGCACTAACCTGAGGAGCTCCTGCAACAATGTCCCAGGATGAATTGATTCATCCCCAGCAACCACACGCACAGGAAAGCTTCTAAATTCCAGCGAGAACGCCATACAAAAGTTACTCGTGCCACTATACCCAAATTTTAACAGTTCCCTTAATATAGTAGCAAAGAAAATTCAAATCCTATCAATTGCCACCTTGGTACAATTAAATAGTTGAATTTTTGAGATTTAAAGATTTGGAGATAAAACTTAGGCTGATGGTTAGTTACAATTGAAATTCAAAAGATAGAGACACTTGATGATAGCATTAACCAAACACATAATTGGAAGGTAAGAATAAATTAAAGCCTGAAGTCTGTTTATCACTTATGAACATTGTGTCACTTAGGAAAAATATAGCAACTAAAAGCAGGAGTCGGCCATTCGTCCCTTTGATCCTGCTGCACCATTCAATAGGATCAAGGCTGATCCTCAATCTGAGTGCCATATTCCTGATTCTAGACTCCCCAACCAGGGGGAAAAAAAAAAATCATCCATGCACCTAGTCTTTCTAGCCCTGTTAAAATTTTATATATTTCAATCAGCTCTCCTCTCATCTTTCTATACTGGCCCAGCTGAACAAAACACTCCTTACAGGACATTCCCTTACCTGAGCTCTGTGTCTTCTATTAATTAGCCAATCTTTTACTTCTGGAAGTCCAAATATATTACATGCACAGCTTCCCTTTTTTCCACCCTGTTACCCTCTCAGAATTTTCTAATAAATTTGTCAGGTATGATTTCCTCTTCGTGACCCTCCTTGATCATATTATCTATTTCTAAATCCATTGCTATTGCATCCTTTATAATAACCTCTTAACATTTTTCCAATAAAAGATGTGAAGCTAACTAACCTTTTTTTAAATACTTTTTTGTCTCCTTCACTTTTTAAATACAGCTGTTACGTTGCCAGTTTTCCAATCCTGTGAGGCCCTTCCAGATCTAAGGATTCTTGGAAGATTACTACCAGCTCAACCACTGCCTCTGTAGCTACTTCTTTTAACATCTTGCAATGCAACCTGTCAGGCCCAACCGCATTGTTGGACTTTAACTCCATTAGTTTCTTCAGCACTTTTTCCTTTAGTTATAGTTATTTTATTTCCTCTCCTCTTTTAGCCCCTTGATTATTTAGTATTTTTGGAATGCTATTAGTATCTTCTGCTGTAAAGACGGATGCAAAATATTTATTCAACTCCTCTGTCATTTCCTGGTTTCCCTTATTATTACCCTATCCTCTAAGGTGCGTGTGATCACTTTGGCCTTGCTGTCTCTATAGAGCACAGGAACAGGCCCTTCTGGCCACCAAGCCCATGCCAATTCCTAGTCCTTATTGAGACTCTCTACTTACTGCTCATGAGCTGTGTCTGTCAAGGTACACTGTAATTTAAAGAAGCTGTTACTATCCTCCCTGATATTGCTTGTCAAGTATTGAATTGCAAACTTTTACAACTTTCCTAATCCTCTTCGCTGCATTTGTATGTTTTTTCTCATTTGATGCCATTGTTATCAACCAGACCAAATTCCCTCAAAATATGTTAAGAAAATAGCCTGGACCCTGACTTTTTCTTATTTTTGCAAGTTGCAGTCTGCAATTTGATTGGTCAAACTGCTCGACATTGAGCAACGATGCAATGGTGCTAGTGTTGGACTGGGGTGAACAAGGTCTGAAATGACACTCTGTGACAATGGGAAACAACTGCACCTCCCAGTCGCAAACCATTTCCACTCCCCCTCCCATTCTTTAGATGACATGTCCATCATGGGCCTCGTTCAGTGCCACAATGATGCCACCCGAAGGTTGCAGGAACAGCAACTCATATTCAGCTTGGGAACCCTGCAGCCCAATGGTATCAATGTGGACTTCACCAGCTTCAAAATCTCCCCTTCCCCCACCGCATCCCTAAACCAGCCCAGTTCGTCCCCTCCCCCCACTGCACCACACAACCAGCCCAGCTCTTCCCCTCCACCCACTGCATCCCAACACCAGTCCAACCTGTCTCTGCCTCCCTAACCTGTTCTTCCTCTCACACATCCCTTCCTCCTACCCCAAGCCGCACCGCCATCTCCTACCTACTAACCTCATCCCACCTCCTTGACCTGTCCCTCTTCCCTGGACTGACCTATCCCCTCCCTACCTCCCCACCTATACTCTCCTCTCCACCTATCTTCTTTTCTCTCCATCTTTGGTCCGCCTCCCCCTCTCTCCCTATTTATTCCAGAACCCTCACCCCATCCCCCTCTCTGAAGGGTCTAGGCCCGAAATGTCAGCTTTTGTGCTCCTGAGATGCTGCTTGGCCTGCTGTGTTCATAGTCCAACAGGAACAAAAACAAAGTTGCTGGAAAGGTTCAACAGGTCAGGCAGCATCTGTGAAGAAAAAAATCAGAGTTGATGTTTCAGGTCCAATGACGCTTCAGAACCCAGAGTGTGTGCATTTCTCTGTGCTTGAGAGACAGTGTGTATCTGAGAGGATCTGTCTGAGTGTGTGTGTGTGTGCGTGTGTGTGTGTGTGTGTGTGTGTGTGTATAGTCTGAGTTCTGAGGAAGGGTCACCAGACCGGTAATGTTAACTCTAATTTTTTACTTCACATTTGCTGCCAGACCTCTGAGCATTTCCAGCTACTTTGTTTTTGTTCCTGATTTACCGCAGGCGCAGATCTTTCAATTTTTGTTAGTTTCCAACAGGTTTATTTGAAAACACAAGCTTGCGGAGTGTAGCCCCTTTATCAGGTGAAGTGAGAAAGAAGCACGCAAAACACAAAATTTATGAATAAAAGACCCAAGGGTTACACCGCTGATGAGGATATATTAGACAAACCTAAGATACTGTTAAATCTTTAATCAGTTAAAAGGTTTTAATTGATTAATATGCATATCTAAATCTACAAATTTCTTTCAAGTCATTGCCCTGAGTGAACAAAAGGTTTTATCAGTGTAAGGAAGAGGTGACATTTTATGTCAGACAGTGCATGTTAAGTGTGAGGCCTTGTTTCAAATCTGTTTCTCAGAGATAATGGGAACTGCAGATGCTGGAGAATCCAAGATAATAAAATGTGAAGCTGGATGAACACAGCAGGCCAAGCAGCATCTCAGGAGCACAAAAGCTGACGTTTCGGGCCTAGACCCCCCCCCCCCCCCCCTTCAGAATCTGATCAAGGGTCCAGGCCCGAAATGTCAGCTTTTGTGCTCCTGAGATGCTGCTTGGCCTGCTGTGTTCATCCAGCTTCCCATTTTATTATCTTAAAATCTGTTTGTTTTGTTTTGTTTTGCAGTCAGACTATCGTGCATAAATATATAGACACACACACACACACACACACACACTTTGTCTCTTCCCTCCATCTCACTCTCCCACACAAACACACACACACATACACACACACACACTCTCACACTCCACTTTCTCTCACTTTCACACACACCATACAAACACACTCTCTCCACTTTCTCTCACTCTGTCCCCCCACTGGGCGTGCACACACTCTTTTTCTCCCCTAATGTGTCTCTGTCTCTCTCTCACACACACAAACCACACTCACTGCCTCCTTCCCCCACATGTATTCACTCTCTCTCTCTGATACACACACTCGCCTTGCTCACTCTGACTCACTCTCATTCATACTCACTCTCCCACACACGTGTGCACACATATAAATCTATGGGGTGAATTTGTATTTGCAGATACAATCCATTTTGTTCAAAAAGCACACAGTCAATGTTGCATTTTATAAATTTCTACTTTAGAAATTAAACCAGTCTGACTCCGAACCAAAATGTAAACAGATTTCAAACAAAGCCTCACACCAAACATGCACTGTCTGACCTAAAATGTCACCTCTTCTTTTACACTGATAAAACCTTCAGTTCTCTGAAGGCAGTGACTTGAATGAAATACGGGGATTTACATGTACATATTAATCAGTTAAAACCTTCTAACTGATTAAAGACTTGACAGCATCTTAAGGTTGTTTAATACATCCTCATCAGTTGCGTGACCCTTTGATCTTTTATTAGAAATTCTGTATTATTGTGCTGCTTTCTCACTTCACCTGATGAAGGGACTACGTTCCAAAAGCTCGTGTTTTCAAATAAACCTGTTGGATTATAGCCTGATGTCATGTGATTTCTGACTTTAAGCAAAGCACACTTCATTTTTACACGACAGTTAAAATAGAGTGAAGGTAAAAATAAAAGAACTGGCTTAACTGTAGCTGTCGAAATAAGGAAGAAAATATGCATATAAACATGTGTATATATAAACTACTACTAATTTACTCTTCCAAAATAGTAACCTCCCATAATAACACTCTTGAAAAGCTGTAATAGACAGAGAAATGAGAGCCTCCACATCCGGCTTCAAGACTCCAGCAAGCGCTGAAAGCCAAAACTAAAAACCCTGGATCTATGGAAGCGTGACCCTACCTGTTCAAGCTGCTTCTATTGTTTGTTTGAACTTTTTAAAACCAAAACCAAAAGTCTTCACAGGCAGCTTACTTTATTGGCTTTGAACACTTTACACCCTCTGTCTCAACCTTTCTTCATTTTAAAAAAAAGGCAGGACAGAATACACCTCTTGGTACCATAGCCATAGTATTGTCACACTATCCTTATATTCCTTGGTTAACCCCCATTGGTTTATCCCCATTTTGGAATCCTCCTTTCTCACTAGGATGTACTTATGTTGTAAACCATCAGTACTTCCTAGAATACCACAATGAAGAACTCCTCCGGCAAAGTCCTGGGGGTGAGACCTGCAAAACCATGTGTATAATCCCCTCATTCTCACATACCACCCCACCAACCTCCGGATACAACACATCATCCTCCGACACTTCCGCCATCTACAATCCGACCCCACCACCCAAGACATTTTTCCATCCCCACCCCTGTCTGCTTTCCGGAGAGACCACTCTCTCCGTGACTCCCTTGTTCGTTCCACACTGCCCTCCAACCCCACCACACCCGGCACCTCCCCCTGCAACCACAGGAAGTGCTACACTTGCCCCCACACCACCTCCCTCACCCCTATCCCAGGCCCCAAGATGACATTCCACATTAAGCAGAGGTTCAGCTGCACATCTGCCAATGTGGTATACTGCATCCACTGTACCCGGTGTGCCTTCCTCTACATTGGGGAAACCAAGCGGAGGCTTGGAGACCGCTTTGCAGAACACCTCCGCTCAGTTCGCAACAAACAACTGCACCTCCCAGTCGCAAACCATTTCCACTCCCCCTCCCATTCTTTAGATGACATGTCCATCATGGGCCTCCTGCAGTGCCACAATGATGCCACCCGAAGGTTGCAGGAACAGCAACTCATATTCCGCTTGGGAACCCTGCAGCCCAATGGTATCAATGTGGACTTCACCAGCTTCAAAATCTCCCCTTCCCCCGCCGCATCCCTAAACCAGCCCAGTTCGTCCCCCTCCCCCCACTGCACCACACAACCAGCCCAGCTCTTCCCCTCCACCCACTGCATCCCAAAACCAGTCCAACCTGTCTCTGCCTCCCTAACCGGTTCTCCCTCTCACCCATCCCTTCCTCCCACCCCAAGTCGCACCTCCATCTCCTACCTACTAACCTCATCCCACCTCCTTGACCTGTCCGTCTTCCCTGGACTGACCTATCCCCTCCCTACCTCCCCACCTATACTGTCTCCACCTATCTTCTTTTCTCTCCATCTTCGGTCCGCCTCCCCCTCTCTCCCTATTTATTCCATCCCCCTCTCTGATGAAGGGTCTAGGCCCGAAACGTCAGCTTTTATGCTCCTGAGATGCTGCTTGGCCTGCTGTGTTCATCTAGCCTCACATTTTATTACCTTGGATTCTCCAGCATCTGCAGTTCCCATTATCTCTAAAACCATGTGTGTTTTGTATTAAGTTTGGTACGACTCCAACCAGTGGAGAGTTTTCCCTTTGATTTTCTTTGATTCCAGTTTTGTTGGAGTTACTTGATCCCATTCTCAGTCAAATGATACTTTGATTTCAAGGATAGTCACTCTCACCACATCAATTTCAGGTCTTTGACCATGTTTGGACCATTCTTTGTAATGACTTCAGGAGGCGAGTGTCCCTGGCAAAACCTATACTGACTATCAGTGGTCAAGTTATTCTTTTGCAAGTGCTGCTTGAAAGCAATGTTGATGCCTTCTTCTAGTGATTTACTGTTGATAGAGAGTAGACTGATAAGGTGGTAACTGCCCTGGGTAGATTTACTCTGCTTTTTGCGTGGAGGATCTGTACAGTTTTTCACATTATTGGGTAGGTGCGAGTGCCCTAGCTGTACTTAAAAAGCTTGGATAGGGGCATAGCTAGTTCTGGATCACTTGTTTTTAGTATTATTTCTAGAACATTGTTAGGAATCATAGCCTTTGCAGTATCCGGTACCTTCAGCCATTTCTCGATATCAGCTGGAGTGAATCAAATTGATTGAAGAGTGGCACCTGTAATGCTAGGTGGTTTTCAGGAAAGGCCAAGATGAATCATCCACTTGGTACTTCTGCTGAAAGATGGATGCAAATGCTTCAACCTTGTTTTTTCATTCTCTTGGATTCATTGGATTCCCCATCATTAAGGATTGGAATATTTGTGGAACCACCAGCTCCTGTTTAACTGTTGACCACCATTCATGATTGGATGTGGCATAATTACAGAGCTTAGATCTGGTCTGTTGCTTGTGGGATCACTTGGCCATTTTATTGCATGCTGCCTCCGCTGATTGGCATACAAGTAGTCCACCAAACTTCACCATGTTGACTCCTCATTTTTAGATATGTCTGGTGCTGCTTTTGCTGTGCTGACATGGACTCTTCGTTGAACCAGGGTTGTTCTCTGAGCATTGTGGTAATGGTAGAGCAAGGGATCTGTTGGCCTCTGAGGTTGCAGATTATGGTTGAGTACAATTCTGCTGTTGCTAATGGTCCACAGTGTCTCATATATGCCCAATTTTGAGTTGCCAGATATGTTTCAACTCAGACCTATTTGACATGGTAGTGGTGCCACACAACGGAGGGTAACCTCATTGTGAAGATGAAATTTGCAGTGGTCACTCTTAGTGATAGCGCAATAGGTTGTTTGGTGAACATCTGGTTAATTAGATATTTCCCTCTTGTTGGCTTCCTCACGCTTTTGCCGTGGATCCAATCTAGAAGTTATGTCCTTTCAGACTCAGTCAGCTCAGTTACTAGTGATGCTACTCCTGATATGGACATTGACATTCCTCGCACAGAGTACATTCTACACCTTTGCCACTCTTCCTCCAAGTGGTGTTTAGCATTAAGTACTTTTCATCTACCAAGAGGGGTGCAGTAAATTGGTGATAATCAGTTGTTTCCTTGCCCATATCTTACGCCATTGGATTTCATTGGGTCTGGAGTCAATGCCGAGTACTTCCAGAGTAACTCTGACCTGACTATACCACTGTGTTGCCACATTTTGATGCATCTACCTTCTTGTGGTAGGGAACATATCCAGGGATGGTGAAGGTGTTGTCTATGACATAGTCTGAAAGGTATGATTCGATGACTATGTCAGGCTTTTGCTTAACTACTCTGTGAGACAGCATTGCCGTTGTACCTACAGAACATGGACTGCAGTGGTTCAAGAAGACAACTCACCTTCACCTTCTCAAGGCTACCAGGCTGGGCAATAAAGAGGAAACAAAAACCAAAGCTGAAGAAGGATTACCGGACTCAAAATGTTGTACTCTGATTTCTCTTCACAGATGCTGCCAGACCCGCTGAGCTTGTCCAGAAATTTGTATTTTAGTTTTTGATTTACAGCATCCGCAGTTCTTTTGGTTTTCGTGGTTAAAGAGGACTTTGTGGGTTCGACGAGGTGTTGCTGGTTTTATTTCTGGTGCCTAGGCCGATGCTAGATGGTACATCGGTTTCATTCCTTTCTCTAGGCTTTGTGGCTGTTTGGTACAGCTGAGTGGCTTGCTAGACTATTTCAGAGTACAGTTATATGTCACCTACATTGCTGTAGTTCTGGAATCATCCACAACTAGTTAGGGATGACAGATTATCTTTCTTAAAGGACATTAGTTAACCCAGGTGGGTTGAAATGACAAGTAAAGGTGGTTTCATGGTCACCACTCGACTAGGTTTTAATTTCAGATTTGCTAATTCATTTAAATTCTAGAATGTTATTCAATTCTAAATATAGCAATTAACATTGAATCTGCTACAATATTGTCTTTGTAACTCAGTATTTATAATCATTTAAAAGTGACAGCAAACTGATGAGATTACATAATTCACAACACTTGGTGCACAACAGGCCCTTATACTAATACTCTTCCCAGCAATTAGGAATGTGCTGTGCAGAGCACAAGCAGGCCACACACAATTAACGTTCCGTATAAAATGCCTGGTTCCTCATTTTTAGGTCTCTTTAAAAGGATTACACAGCACAATAAGCCAGTTGCCTACATCAAACTGGAGTTAAAGGGAAAATTGGATATTAGTCAACTCATAGAGGATGCTTTGATTCCCACTAATTTTATCAATGTTTTACTTTTGTAAGGATGAACGTGAAGCAAGAGAAAGGGTGAAACGAGAACAGGATGAGGCATACAGAGTTTCTCTAGAAGCGGATCGAGCTAAGGTTTGTTCGTGCTTGTTTATTATCAATTTTAATGCATCTAGTAGGATATCATTACGTTTAAGATCTTCATCTTTTAAAAAATAATGTCTGGTTGATGTCAAGGATGCACCTGCAAAAATGTGGCTTAGTATTTCTATCAACAGAAAATTATGCAATCATTCAGACTGACCAGGGAAAGGCCTTGTCAAAATTATCTCTTTTTCAACTCCATTTCCCTCTTATCAAAGTTGGTTCAGTATGTCTTTTTCTATAAGTTATTTTAGAACAAGTTCTGAAGTTATCATAGATAATAAAATGTGAGGCTGGATGAACACAGCAGGCCAAGCAGCATCTTAGGAGCACAAAAGCTGACGTTTCGGGCCTACACCCTTCATCAGAGAGGGGGATGGGGGGAGGGAACTGGAATAAATAGGGAGAGAGGGGGAGGCGGACCGAAGATAGAGAGTAAAGAAGATAGGTGGAGAGAGTGTAGGTGGGGAGGTAGGGAGGGGATAGGTCAGTCCAGGGAAGACGGACAGGTCAAGGAGGTGGGATGAGGTTAGTAGGTAGCTGGGGGTGCGGTTTGGGGTGGGAGGAAGGGATGGGTGAGAGGAAGAACCGGTTAGGGAGGCAGAGACAGGTTGGACTGGTTTTGGGATGCAGTGGGTGGGGGGGAAGAGCTGGGCTGGTTGTGTGGTGCAGTGGGGGGAGGGGATGAACTGGGCTGGTTTAGGGATGCAGTAGGGGAAGGGGAGATTTTGAAACTGGTGGAGGACGAACGGTCAGTCCTTAGCAAGGGGCTCACCTTTGTCCCCCTACAACCACGCATCAACGAATACCAGTCACGGTCGGACATAGAGCAGTTTTTCCGCCGTCTTCGCCTCCATGCCTACTTCTTCAACCGGGAACCCAACCCTCCTTCCACTGACCCCTTCATCCGCTTCCAACACTCCCTAAACCAGCCCAGTTCATCCCCTCCCCCCACTGCATCCCAAAACCAGTCCAACCTGTCTCTGCCTCCCTAACCGGTTCTTCCTCTCACCCATCCCTTCCTCCCACCCCAAGCCGCACCCCCAGCTACCTACTAACCTCATCCCACCTCCTTGACCTGTCCGTCTTCCCTGGACTGACCTATCCCCTCCCTACCTCCCCACCTACATTCTCTCCACCTATCTTCTTTACTCTCTATCTTCGGTCCGCCTCCCCCTCTCTCCCTATTTATTCCAGTTCCCTCCCCCCATCCCCCTCTCTGATGAAGGGTCTAGGCCCGAAACGTCAGCTTTTGTGCTCCTGAGATGCTGCTTGGCCTGCTGTGTTCATCCAGCCTCACATTTTATTATCTTGGAATCTCCAGCATCTGCTGTTCACATTATCTCTGAAGTTATCATAGTTTGTTTTCAAAAATGTAGTTTTTCTCATTGACATTTCTTTGGATGTGCGCAACACTGATATTGTCAACGTTTAAGAACGGGTGATAGATAGTCATGGCATTGATTTGCAAGAAGAATTTTTTTTAAATACATCAGTGGTTGAAAGATTACTCCATTATTTTCAAAATTTTCATGAATAAAATAGCTGGTTTTTGGACTCGGAGCTCTTTTTATGGAGCAGAAAGATTCTGTGGAGAACTGAAAATGAAGGCTGGAACACAATTCCCAGATTCCCAACCTCATTCCTGAGTTTTCTGGTTTTCACTAGAGCTGCTTTAAATATTGCCTAAAAAGATAATCCTAACTGTCTACAATTTTTGTGTTGTTGGGTTGGTTTGAATGAATTTGTGGTTTGCAGCACCTCAGAGATGTCATGAACCATAGTCGAGATGGGGAATCATCTCAAAAAGTAAGTTCAAATGGTTTTGCCCATGCCTTATTATTATACTGAATTCTACTAAACTCCAATTCCCCTCTTATCTCCATGACAAACTATGGCCCATCCACGCCCATTCACCCACTGTATTGGACCAATTAACCTCATAGCAATAATAAGGTTTATTTTTTATTTTTAAATACCTTCAAAACAAATTCATCCGCAACATTTCAACTTCTTAAAATACTCTTCTCACTGTACATTAATAAATGTGTTTATCATCCAATCCATGTAAAACATCTTTCGTGTAAGCTTCAATAAGATCTCCTCTCATTCTTTTACTCAGTTTCTTCTCTTACCCAGTGAACCTTCACTGGACTGCTTCCAATGCCAGTATATCTTTCTTTCCTTAGGTAAGGAGTCCAAAGCCATTTACACTATTCTAGCTATGGTCTGACTAATGCCTTGTTTAGTTTTGCAGAACTTCCAGCCTTTTATACTCCAGTCCCTTTGAAATAAACACCAACGTTCCATTTGCTTTCCCTATTACCTGCTGAAACTGGTTGCTAGCTTTTTTTTATATTCAGTCTTGGGACATGGGCATTGCTGGCTGGGCCAACATTTATTACCCATCTCTAGTTGCCCTTGAAAAGATGGTAGTGAGCTGCCTTGAACTACTGCAGTCCACATCATGTAAGTGGACCCACAATAGCATTAGAATTTTAGAATTAGATTTTGCTTGCAGATGTACTGAAGTAAAGGAAAATGTGAATACGGTGAAATGTGTACGAAGTCACCGTCCTTCAGCACCACCTTGGTTACAAAACCAGAATATATATTTAAAAAAGCTGAAATGAAAGATAACTGAAAGATCAGAAAGGGGAAGGAATTCCAAGGTTTTGACTCAGTGACATTGAAGGAATGGTGTTATATTTCTCAGTTAGAATGGTGAGGGCTTGGAGAACTTGCAGGTAGTGATGTTTCCATGTATCAGCTGCCCGTGTACTTCTAAATGGATTAATGGTCGTGAATTCAGAAGATGCTGTTTTAGAATTTTAGTGAATTTCCGCAGTGCTGATATTGGTACACGCTGCTACAATTGAGTATCAGTGGTGGAAAGTGTATTTTGTATTGGATGGTGTCAGAACAGTTTGATAAAGGGTCAGTAGGCTCGAAATGTTAGCTCGGTTTTTCTCTCCCCATATGCTGGTGGATGCATTGATTTTCTCTAGTAGTTGACTGTTTTTGTTTCAAATCCCAGTGTCTGCAGTTTTATTTACTGTAATGATACTTAATTTTTATGAACTGAAAAGTATCAACCTAATAGATAACCTTTTACTTTTAAGAAAAGAGCGAAGAGAAGCACTGGACATCTAAACAAAAATTGAAGACTTTATTCTTGCTTTAAAGATTAAAAATATTCACTAGTCCTTTGCACTAATTTGTTTAAGATGTCGCTGTGCTATGAGTCTCATTGTGGGTAGGCCTCTCAATCCATATCTTTTATCCTCTTGCTCTTTTGCTATTAGAAATGTGTGCATATTAAGTAAATTTTATATTTAGTTTAATGTAGGATAAAATTCAAATTCAAATTCAGAGGTTTACTAGTCTAAAACTGGAATAGGAAGATTGTCTTGTGAGGAAAGATTGGTCAGACTGAGCTTGTATCCCCTGGAGTTTAAAGGACTAAGAGGTGACTGGACCGAAAAATATAAGGTCATGAAAGGCCTTGACAGGGTAGATAAGGTGAGGATGCTTCCTGTTATGGGAGAATCTCGAACTAGGGGTCTCCATTTAAAAATAAAGTGTCATTCATTTTGAGACAGATAAGGTGAAATTCTTTCTTGTAGAAGGCGATTAATTTTTGGAACTGTTCCTGAAAAGGCAGTTGAAGAAGAGTGTTTGAATGCTTTTAAGGCAGAGGTGGAATGGATTCTTGATGTGCAAAAGAGTGAAACGTTATCAGGGTAGTCAGGAATATGGATTTGAACTTACAATCAGATCACTCATGATCTTTTAAAGGTGGAGCAGTCTTGAGGAGCTGAATGGCCTACTTCTGCCCTTTGTTCATATGCTGTATGAATACTTGTGCCTTTGCGTCAACTAATCAGAAGTAGAAGTTCAAATGATAAAATGATATTCTTGTTAAGTACTGCATTTTTAAAGTGATACCTTAAATTGCTTTTAAATTTCGTGTTCAAACTCCAAATCGCTCCTCTTTTCCAAATCAGAGGGAAGCACAAGAAAGAGAAATAGCAGAACAGGTACGCCAAGAGCAGATTAAAAAAGAACAAGAAGAAGAGCGTGAGGTAAGGCTGCATCATTTAATTATATTTGCACTTTGAATTATATGTAAACTTTCCTCAGGAGGTCTTGCTGTTAATGATATTTCAAAAACTTCATTGTATAGAAGTACCATTCACCGAGTAAAGTTTTTTTTAAAAATTTATTTCTATGTTTAAAATTGTTTGCTTTAACAATTAGTGCCCTTGTCAACATCAGAAGAAACTGTTTTGGCGAAGTCTACAAGGGAGGGAACTGAATTAACATGGATTAAAAGTTGCTTCTCTATCCACTTTACAGCACCTTTAACATGATGAAACATTCCAAAGCACTTCACGGGAGCAATACAAAGCAAAGCATGAGACTGAACTACATAAGCTATTAGGTCAGATAACTTGTGAGCAATCTTTACATTGCTTTAAGAGGTTTCTTAAATAATGAAAACAACTTAAACAAGTGTTGGGAATAAATTGCAGAGTTTGGTTCCTGGGCAATAAAAGCAAGACCACCAATGGTGGAACAACTATAACTGGAACTGTGCAATAAGTCTGAATTAGAAAAGTACAGATAGCACAGCTGTAGGGTCCGAGGAGTTTGCAGGATAGGAAGGACAAGATCATGGAGTGATTCAAAAATAAGAACGGACATGGCTGGTCATGGTGATCTTAGGACACATGGCAGGTTAAAAAACAGGTATCAGATTTTAGATGTCCTCAAGTTTATGGAGGATGCAATGTAAAAGCTCAGCCAGGAATTTATTTGGAATCGTCAAATCTAAATGAAATCATTGCACAGGTGAGTGTTTCAGAAGGTCATGAGCTGATTCAGACGTGAAGTTATGTAATATTGCAGAAGTGGATATAAGCAGCATTGGTTATGGTACGAACATCAATGCTATCAACCAGTATAAATCTTCATTTTCAACTTGTATTGATATTCATGAAAATTGTCCTATAAGTGCAACATGAAAAGTATGGACAAAAGGTGCATTTTTTCAGCAAGTCAATCAAGTTCCAAACTGACAAATGACTATTTCTTTGCTTGCATTCTGAAGGCAGATATCCAGCCATTCAAACATCAAGCACACCTTTTGTTGCAAGAAAACATTGAATTGTCCACACTGGAACATCTTATGTTTCTCTGCTTTTCCCATTATCATTCACTTTGGCTTTTGTACCATGAAATTTTTTTTTTGTGTTATCTCTTCTGCCTTCCGCTCTCGTTGTTCTTTCCTTCCTCAACTCCTTTTTGTTTGCTCAGTTCAGTTTTCTCAGTTCTTATGCAAGGTTATCAACCTGAAATATTAATTATCTCCACAGATGCCTCCTGGCCTACTAAGCATTTCCAGAATTTTCTGTTGTTTTACTTGTAAAGAGAGGGAGAGGGAGAGAGAGAGAGAATGGATGGTTAACTGGGAATGTTGTGCGGTTCATAAAACATAAAAATGGAGAAGCCCTTTGGCGCATCAGATCTGGACCGCTAAAAGTGTACTACTAACAACATTAACCCACTTTCCATACCTTACAATATCCTTTTATTGTCACATGTACTCCGTTGTAGGAGTACAGTGAAAAGCTTTTACAAAGTCTGCTTTCTTATAGTGACATCTTGGGTACAAGTGGCTAGGTACTATTCTTGGATACAGCAAAGGAATAAAAGTAATTGCATTACTTGCAGAATTAAAAAGTAATTTAAAAATAGGACATCATTAAAAGGTTGACATTATGATAAGGTAGGAAATTTCAAATAGACGTTACCGTGTAGCAGCTCAGCTCAGGGCCTCTGCATGTGGTCTGACTGCTGCGCAATACCTGAGTCCAACAGTCATCCTCAGTCTGCTCCAAACCCCAGACCGCTCCGTACCAGCACTCAGCTGCTTCAAGATAGGTGCCAGGATGGTGACCCTGTGTTACCCAGGACTCGCTGCCTGCATGATGCTCAGGGGCTGCTTCCCTATGCTGCTGTGAGGCTTGTAACCCATGCGCTGTTTCAGAGCTCATTGCCCGTGCTGTTCCGGGGCTCGTAGTCCATGTGCTGTACCAGGGTTCGCTGCTCCAGGGACTTGCTGCTAGTGCTTGCCGCTGCACCAGGATTTGCCTCCAGTGCTAAGGGGAGAGAAGAAGAGAAAAAGAGAGAATAAAAATTAAAATGAAAGAAAAAGAACAGGCGGAGCAGAGGTGCTCTGGCAGGAGTGTTCTACTCTGTCACCGTCTTGAATCTATGGCCCACACTGTGCTGAAAGCCTTGAATGTTATGACACTTCAATTGTTCTTCCAAGTACTTTTAAATGGTTGTGTGCCACCTCAGCTACACTCCTAGGCGGTGAATGCCAGACCCCTACAAACCTATAGGTGAAAACATTGTTCCTCAAATCCCCTACAAACCTCCTTTTTTTCACTTTAAAATTATTCCCCCTTGTTATTGACCCTTCAATTAAGATGAACAGCTGCTTTCTATTCACCATGTCCATGCTGCTCATTATCTGATACACCTCTATCAGGTTCACTTTCAATTTGCTCTGTTCCAAAGAAAACAACCTGTGCTTATCCAGACCTTTTCATGGCTAAAATGTTCCAGCCCAGGCAACATCCTAATGAATCTCCTCCTCATCCCCTTTAGTACAATCATATTCCTCCTATAGCATAGTGACGAGAAGCTCATGCTCCGCAATTTGTAGGAGCTGAGATCTGAGAGACTCCACCTACAGCCAAGGCAATGCAGTCCACCTAGTTGTCTTGCTGCAGAGAAGGTAATATCCAAGGTGCAGATCCACTGGAGTCATGAAAAGGCAACATGCCCTGCTATCAGGCTTTTATCATATCTGCAGGAAAGCAGACAGTTGGAGACTTGTCATCCACTTAGAATCCTCTCCATTCTTCTGTTCACTGCTTAAGGCAGAGTAGATTGTTGTTCTTGGCCTCCATGGCCCCAGCAAGTACCCCTCTCAGAAATAGTACTAATGGTTTTAAGGGCTCTCAAGGAGGATGTAGCTGTAGTGCCACCTAAATTAACTATATGTTCTATGGTCAAAAAGAGAGTCAATGAAAAGCACCAGAACCCACACAAATTGGTGAAGTTTTCTTTCACCATCTGCGCGTTGCGGTAGGTTAGTGTCCAGTGTCTGAAGAAGGGTCTCGACCCGAAATGCCAGCTTTCCTGCTCCTCGGATGCTGCTTGACCTGCTGTGTTCATTCAGCTCTTCACTGCCGTTATTTCAGATTCTCCAGCATCGGCAGTTCCTACTATCCTTGCTTTTTATTACTACTTAGTGTCAGGTAGGGAGACCAGTTCCATTTATAAAGCACCTGGGATGAAACATGACAGATAATTAGCTCAATTTTGCTTTCTCTGGATGGTGTGTGTAAGGTTCAAGTAGATCTATGATTATTATCTGAATCAGATTTCCTGTTCAGTTGCTCACAGTGAATGATGCAGTTTATCATTTTGACAGAAATAATCTTAGCAGTGAGCACTTTATCATATTTTTATTCTTGTGAACCTTATCACAGAATCAGCATGATCACACTGGATTGGTAAGTGGCCTAGGTTCAATTTACTTGAAAATCTCAAGTTTACTCACAAACTGATAACTCAGAGTTACAGACCAATAAATGTACACGCCCTTATTCTAGCATGCTGTTGCTTGGAACTCTCATGTTAAATTACCATGCATATTATCCTAGACCTTGGCTTGTTAGCATACTCGACTTTTGAAGGAGCAATACAAAGCCGCTTTTTTTTCATGGATAAAATTACGTGTTATGCGACTCGTTGAGCTAGCGCTGTGGAAATCACCAAGTGCTATTCCTGGAGTCCTCATAAAAGCTACCGAATTTATAAATTACAGTGCAGGTTTCTATACTTAATCAGAATCACTACTTATTCCAAATATTGGCAGAAAACACTACTAATTCAAACATTAATCCTCTTATAAACTCCGCCTTACACACAGATAAACAGACAGGTTTTGGGCAGAGGACAAAGTCTGGAAAGACAGTTTGTTCCTAGGTAATTTGATGAGTTGATATTCATAACTCTTCTGCTGGCCAGCAGTTGCCTCTGTCATCTTTTTGTGGTTGGTTGCTTCCTCTAGTTGGTGAGAGACAGGAGGTGGCTGGCTGGTTTCTTTTGAAAGACCCTTTGACCTATCGGTTAAAAGTCACAGCATACAACAACTGTTACGGGGAAGACAAATCGATTTTCTTCAGGTTTACTGTGAGTTTAGACTGCAGAGAACAGGAACTTTATTTGAGCTGGGCAAGAACCTCTTCATCTGTAACTTGTTCTCAGCCTCAAGCTGTTCAGTTACCTGAGAACCAGTCACAGTTTTTGTGAAGCAAGAAGGTCTCTGTCATTCAACAATTGATCAGTAGTACATAAACCAATCATGCAAAAGCTGCATCAGTGCACACCCAACAACTCAAAATCCACCTGCAACTCAAATTGCAATTACTGTTTGTTTAAACAGTTGCTTAAACAATGCCTGCAATGGGTTCAAGATTAATCACTTGCAAAATTGCAGCCAGCCTTTCAACCACTGTCTTTTAAACCACCTTTCTCATTCCAATTCCCAGTTTTTCAATATACAAAAAAGACGCAGTCCTGACACATGCAATTAGACTGAAAATACACAAACAAAAAGCCTCTGCAAAACTGCAAAGCAACAAAAAAGTTGTAAAATTTATGGATTTGAGTCTGAGTCTGTACAACATATAAGTCATTTGACAATTCTTCTGGATCTCGTGATGGTTAACCTTTTGGAATTCTAGACTTCATGCTTGGTTCTCAACGTGTATGTGTGTTGGTCTGTTATGTGATGTTAATGTTGGTTGTTGTCATGATGGTCTTTTACATCTTAGTTATCCAACTGTATCTTTGTGTGTTCTGTGTGCAGTTGGAGTAGGTTGTGGATCTTGGCTGTTTGTTCCTGAAGTTGATTGTTTTGTGCTGACTTAAATTCATCAAATCAGCTTTAAATACATCCTCCATCAATACTGTCATATTGTGTACTAATGTGTTCCCTTTTGAGTCTTCAAATCGGGCTCACTTTGCCTTCCACAGAAATGAAACAGCTCTTACCAAAGTCATAAATTATTTCCTATGTGACTGTGACAAGCTGTGTTTTCCCTCCATGTCCTCTACCCATTCCTGCCTATTCCCACCTGCATGCTATTGCCTGAAATTGGCCCTGTCTCAACTCATCTGCTTCACAACAGTTCCAAAGAAGAGTCAGATTGAACTTGAAATGTTAGCTCTGTTTTTCTCTCTACAGATGCTGCCAAAGAATCATAAAATCCCTACAGTGTGGAAACAGGCCCTTCGGCCCAACAAGGCCATACCAACCCTCAGAGCATCCCATCCAGACCCATCTCCCCTCTCACGCACCTAATCTACACATCCCTGAACACTACAGGCAATTTAGCATGTCCAATCCTCCTGGCCTGCACATCTTTGGACTTTGGGAGGAAACCGGAGCACCTGGGACAAAGCCCACGCAGACACGGGGAGAAAGTACAAACTCCATACAGACAGTCACCCAAGGCTGGAATTGAACCCGGATTCCTGGCACTGTGAGGCAGCAGTGCTAACCACTGTGCCGCTTTGGAGTTTCTTCAGTTTATTTGTATTATCTGAATCTGGTTATTGTAGTCATTTATCAACTAACTGCTTGGATTTACTACAAGTAAATGCTTGAGTTTGTAGCAGTCAGAGGCATGACTGTTTGTGATTGTTTGGAATTTAGTTGGGGTGTAGCCTGTGAAAACTACACTTCACCGCCTTTCTAATATACACTTTTGAGAACAATGTGTGAGATCTGAAAAATCAAAATATCTGTTCTCCCTCAAAGATTCAGGAAGATATCTCCTGAACCAACTGTCATTGAAGTTACCAGTGACAGTGTTCTGTGTCTAATGAGTGACCTGTTTGTGCAAGAATACCAAACTGAAGGCAATCTGGAATATTTCATTTCTGTTACATTTATTCATTGAGAATTAACAATATTCTTGCCCATATGTGTTGTTTCCCAAGGTTAAGCTCTGCAGAGAAAATCTTCTTTTTGTTTTCTTTATTGCATGGGTGTGTGGTGTATTCCGAAGCCTGAATATCCATACATTCATATTTCAAACCATGTTGGCTTTACGTCTTAATTAATAAGCCTTGTTATTCTAATAACATCTTTTTGTTCTGAACCTAAAATAGATAAAGTGCATTATTCACCATATTTATAACTGGGTAAAGCATTTAAATTTTTGTTGTGACTAGTGTAGTGGCATGACGAGAGAAAGAGAGACAATGTAGTATTCCAGCCTCCATTGTAACAGCGATGTTGGATAAAAAATTTGAAGCAGGCTATACGGCATCTTTGTTGTGTAAGCTTATGTCATACATGTTTGACTTTGCTGGGTTAGGATGGATTCCATAACCTGGATAGATAAGGTTAAAACATTCATCTGAACGCCATTCACCTCACAATTCTTGCTTTTGAAGATGAGTACTTCATGACAAGCAGGCACCATTAGTGAGTGTTGATTTCAGTTCTGCCATTCTTAGATTTTTGCCTATCACTCCGATGTAATCATCAAAACATACACATTGAGGAATACCTCTTGTAATTCTGTTTGTAAGCTACTGGATCAAATCTTGACTGACACATAGAAAAAAAAGTACTCTTTGAAGCAATATCTTCCAAATAGCATTCTGAAAGTGCTGCGTTCTTGAGATTGCTTTACAAAATGAACTGTTCAGTATCCATTCTTGGCATCCATCTTGGAAAGATATTCAGCTCCTGTGTATTTGAGTTTCACTTGTTCTAATTTGGAAATTTTGTGTGGTTATCACACTACAAAAAAGTCTTGCATACCTGATTTAGCATGGATGTAATAGAATTCCACCAGCCTGTGCTGGTGTACACGGTGAATACTATTATGCCCACATCTTTCGGCTCACTCTTAAGCTTCACGTTTTCTGTGAGGGTTATTTGATGCAATTACATCTTCTCTGAGATGCAATACCGCAGCACCTTTGAATTTTCCTATGGTATTGGATATATCTGCCTGGATATATTTGTTGTAGAGCCTAGACCAATGCTGCAAGTCGTAGAGTCATACAGGAAACACACCCTTTGGTCTAACTTGTTGCCTTGCCAACCAAGTTTCCCAAACTAAACTTGTCCTACTGCTTGTATTTAGCCCACATCCCTTTCAACCTTTCTTACTTGTGTTCCTGTCCAAATATCTTTTAAATGTTGTAACTGTACCTGCATCTATCACTTCTTCTGGCCGTTCGTTCTGCATATGAAATACCCTCTATGTGAAAGAAGTTGCCTGTCAGGCCCCTCTTAATTCTTTCTCCTGTCACCTTAAAATTCTTGGCTTCTTCTGCTGCTGTTAATATCTTGATAATTTTATGAATGCTCACAATGTTGCATTCTGGACACACTGGTAGTCCTACTATTGCTGGTCCATTCACATTCACCAAGTAAAATACTTGTGCTGTCCTTGTCGGATTGCAGTCGTTTAATTGTCAGTGCACAAAGGCAAGAGACTGGTGACCCATTATATATAGTTAATTGGTTAGATCTTGACTTCCCACGATCCAGATGTATTAATACTTTAAATGCAGATTTCTCGGGCATTGGTAAGCCCAGCATTGGGTGCACAGACTACACTTAGCACATAACTTGCTTGCTCCCGACGTCCTCGCCTGTCAGTATTGTAGTTACACCTAATGAGGGCAGGTGATGTTGTCCAGCTACAGTGGTGCTATCATTTAGCAATGTGTTGATATCATGAAATTTCTTTTGCTGCAAGAGATATTTTTAGAAAACGTTTGGGCACTGAAATAATAACCAGCTCCATTATCCACTCTAGACAGCTCAGCCTCAGAAATTACAGGCTTTATCCTAGTCAGAGCACCTTCTAACAAACTAATTAATTGATTCTTGTTTCTGTTGCCTGTTAAGACATCAACTCTAGATATTGAATTCTAAATTTTACCTTCAGTTGAAGCTGATAGTCCAGCAGTTCCCATGACTTAGCAGATATTTTGGACCTTTTCCCACAGACCTGAGGCATTGACTTTGTACAATCCTAATTTTCAGTGGCTATCTTTATTTTTATCCCAAAATATCCAAGTAGAGAAAACGTTTGTGGTCTTCCAGTTTGTGCTAGGGAATTTGGTAGGTAATCTCCCTTATGTTTCTCATCTTTTGCAAATGAATGGATGTGTATGGGGATTTATAGTAGCCATACTACAAGGCTACTCCGTGTGGAGATGCAGCAATGCAGCTTCATTTGCTTCTTTAAATTTATCTGGTGCTGTTTTTGACTGCACCTCAGCCTGTTTGTTTGGCGAGCATTCTTTTTTCACGCAATGGCAGTCAAGGTTGTCTCATTGGCCCTGCAGTACTACGGCCCAATTTTGAACAGACTTGCCGTTGGCACAGACCACCAGTCTAGCCATCTTACAAATTAAGTGTTCAATGTTTAGCCAATACCATTTATTTAACTGCTGCTTAATCTGTCCCAGCATGAATATAATGTCTGTACTAATTGAAATCTTTACTGAGGCTTTATCCTGTGATTTTCAAATTTGTATTGCTGCTTTCATTTCAGGAAAAAATGACTAATGATTACTATTGCATGGAGAGTGAACAAGGTATTTGGCACACTGGCCTTCATCAGTCAGGTCCCTGAGTACAGAAGTTAGGAAGTCATGTTGCAGTTGTACAGAACGTTGGTGAGGCTGCACAAGGAGTATTATAAGATAATAAAATGTGAGGCTGGATGAACACAGCAGGCCAAGCAGCATCTCAGGAGCACAAAAGCTGACGTTTCGGGCCTGGACCCTTCATCAGAGAGGGGGATGGGGAGAGGGAACTGGAATAAATAGGGAGAGAGGGGGAGGCGGACCGAAGATGGAGAGTAAAGAAGATAGGTGGAGAGAGTATAGGTGGGGAGGTAGGGAGGGGATAGGTCAGTCCAGGGAAGACGGACAGGTCAAGGAGGTGGGATGAGGTTAGTAGGTAGATGGGGTGGGAGGAAGGGATGGGTGAGAGGAAGAACCGGTTAGGGAGGCAAAGACAGGTTGGACTGGTTTTGGGATGCAGTGGGTGGGGGGGAAGAGCTGGGCTGGTTGTGTGGTGCAGTGGGGGGAGGGGACGAACTGGGCTGGTTTAGGGATGCAGTAGGGGAAGGGGAGATTTTGAAACTGGTGAAGTCCACATTGATACCATTAGGCTGCAGGGTTCCCAGGCGGAATATGAGTTGCTGTTCCTGCAACCTTCGGGTGGTATCATTGTGGCAGTGCAGGAGGCCCATGATGGACATGTCATCTAGAGAATGGGAGGGGGAGTGGAAATGGTTTGCGACTGGGAGGTGCTGTTGTTTGTTGCGAACTGAGCGGAGGTGTTCTGCAAAGCAGTCTCCAAGCCTCCGCTTGGTTTCCCCAATGCAGAGGAAGCCGCACCGGGTACAGTGGATGCAGTATACCACATTGGCAGATGTGCAGGTGAACCTCTGCTTAATGTGGAATGTCATCTTGGGGCCTCGGATAGGGGTGAGGGAGGAGGTGTGGGGGCAAGTGTAGCATTTCCTGCGGTTGCAGGGGAAGGTGCCGGGTGTGGTGGGTTTGGAGGGCAGTGTGGAGCGAACAAAGGAGTCACGGAGAGAGTGGTCTCTCCGGAAAGCAGACAGGGGTGGGGATGGAAAAATGTCTTGGGTGGTGGGGTCGGATTGTAAATGGCGAAAGTGTCGGAGGATGATGCGTTGTATGTAAATGGCGAAAGTGTCGGAGGATTATGTTCAGTTTTAGTCACCTTGCTGTAGGAAGGATGTTCTCAAACTGGAAAGAGGGCAGGAGAAATTTGCAAAGACATTGGGACTCCAAGTTATAGGGAGAGGTTGGACAAGCTATGACTTTTTTCTTTAGAGCTTGGAAGACTGAGGGGGAATCTAATAGAAGTGTGTAAGATCATGAGAGGCATGTATAAGGTGAATGCATGCAGTCTTTTTCCCAGGATTGGGGAATCGTGGACTAGAAGGCATCTGTTTAAGAGGGGAAAGAATACGCAGGATCCTGAGGGGCAACTTTTTTACACCAGAAGGTATTACACATATGGAATGAGCTGCCAGTGGAAGTGGTTGAGGTAGGTACATTAACATTTAAAAGGCATTTGGATGAATACATTGATAGAAGAGGTTTAGAAGGCTATAGACCAAGTGCAGGGAAATCAGGTTAATGTGGATGGACATTTTGGTCGGCATGGACCCATTTGGGCCAAAGGGCTTATCTCTGTGCTGTAGCACTCTCTGACTTGACAGAATTACTAATCTCATACTCTATTGGAAAGTCGAGTAGGATTGAATTTACTTGGAAGTCTCAAACAGACCTATGTTTAAAAGAAACTGATAACTTGTTGTTACAGAGCAATTTTTGCACAAATCCCATTTTGATACAGTACTGCTTGGAGTCCTTGTGGCTGTTGATCTTGTGGTGACATCCTGGTCCTTGGATTGTTAGCATTCCCCGATCTTAAAATGTAATCCAATATACTATTCACAATTTTCAGTATAAATAAAATATTTCATTTTGATAAGTTAGTGGCAAAGTATGGAAGCCGTAATGTTTATGGTCACAGTGTAGAAAATAACTTAAAATTTATCCATAAAGCTTTCTAAAGAATTTGAGGTTTGATGTTGTTTGAAATAAATACTCCAAATGTAATTAAATGTGAAATAACTGCTACGGTCAAGATGTGAAATTATCTTCTCTTCACTAATTATGACTAATAATATGAGACAAATTTAAGGCTTGTTTTAGGAAGTGGGAGTTGAAGCAATGCTTCATTCCCAGGATTGGCAAACAGGTGATTTCATTTGTGTTTAATCAATTATTTGGTTCAGGAGTTACTTTCAACGGGAAACAAATATTTTTATTACTTGTTAGTCAGGTGTTATGTTGTTCAAACCTCAACAAACCAGTTGAACCCTCCTTAATTATAATTATTTATATGCATCACTACTTCCAAAATGATCTCACCAAGTAAATAAGCACCTGTTTTTAAGCCACTGTGTAAGTATAGGTCATGACCGTTAACGCCATTGTTCTTCAGGCATCTTTTTTTTTAATTATGCACTCTCACAGATTGAGTGCCTCTGGAAAGACCAGTATTTATTGCCCATTTCTGTTTGCCCTAGAGAGCAGAGTAGTTAACTGCCTCCTTTAGCAACTGCAGACCATGTGATACCCACGGTGCCACAAGGAGTTATTTCCAGGATTTTAACACATTGACAGAATATAGCGGACAAGCTTTGGGAAGTCAGGAGGTGAGTTACCTGGCACAGAATTCTCACCCATTGCTCTTCCAGTTTGATTTGTGCAATCTGAATGAAGATTAAAATTACCCACAAGCTTCCATTATGTCTTGATTTGTACTCTGTCCTACAAAGCAGTTACGGTTTGTGGTCTGTAAACTACTCTGACCAGTGGCTTTTTTCCCCTTTTTATTTCTTATCTCTACCCAAACTGATTCTACATCATGATCTTCTGAGCCTAGATCACGTTTTGCTATTGAACTGATGTAACTTTTGTCGCACTTTGTTTTCCTTTATTGCTCTTCTTCTAAATTGTCACCTTCAAAGAATTCTTACCATGTAGGAAACAAGCCCTTTGGCCCAACAAGTCCACACCAACCCTCAGAGCATCCCACCCAGACACAGCCTCCTATAACCCACCAAATCTATACATCCCTGAACACTGTAGGCAATTTAGCATGGCCAATCCTCCTAGCCTTTTTTTTTCCCCTTTATTCATTCATGGGATGAGGGTGTCGCTGGCTAGGCAGCATTTATTGCCCATCCCTAATTGCCCAGAGGGCAGTTAAGAGTCAACCACCTGTGGGACTGGAGTCACATGTAGGCCAAACCAGGTAAGGATGACTGTTTCCTTCTCTAAAGGAAATTAATGAACCAGATGGGTTTTTCCATCAATCAACAATTCACAGTCATCATTGGACTCTAAATTCCAGGTATTTATGAATACAAGGGCAGCACGGTGGCTCAATGGTTAGCACTGCAGCCTCACAGCACCAGGGTCCTGGGTTCGATTCCAGCCTCGGATAACTGTCTGTACAGAGTTTGCACAGCCTCCCCGTGTCTGCTTGGGTTTCCTCCGGGTGCTCTGGCTTCCTCCCACAGTCCAAAGATGTGCAGGCTAAGTGGATTGGCAATGCTAAATTGCCTGTAATGTTCAGGGGTGTGTGGGTTATAGGGGGATGGGATAGTCCAAGGGGCAGTGTGGACTTTGTTGGGCCGAAGGCCCTGTTTCCACACTGTAGGGAATCTAATATAATATAATCTAATCTAATCTAAACAAAGTCCACCATCTGCAGTGGCAGGACTCGAAGCCAGCTCCCCAGAATGTTAGAGATAATGGGAACTGCAGATGCTGGAGATTCCAAGATAATAAAATGTGAGGCTGGATGAACACAGCAGGCCAAGCAGCATCTCAGGAGCACAAAAGCTGACGTTTCGGGCCTAGACCCTTCATCAGAGAAGCTTCATCTCTGATGAAGGGTCTAGGCCCGAAACGTCAGCTTCTGTGCTCCTGAGATGCTGCTTGGCCTGCTGTGTTCATCCAGCCTCACATTCCCCAGAATGTTATCTGGGTCTCTGGATTAACAGGCCTGCACCTCTGATTGTGGAAGGAAACCGGAGCACCCAGAAGAAACCCATGCAGACACAGGGAGAATGTGCAAACTCCACACACACAGTCACCCGAGGGTGGAATCGAACCTGGGTCGCTGGCGCTGTGAGGCAGCAGTGCTAACCACTGAGCCATCCTCAACAATTTAGTTTCCAACTTTGGTAACTTTGTGACTTTGCCATCATATCTATTTATTTATTCCAGAGCTGTCAGTTCATCCATTAATTTTTGAATGATGCCCTCGGCCTTTTTTGACTTACTAAATCTGCCCTGGTTCAAACCCTCAACCTCACTGCACTTTTTAGTGCTGGTTATACAGTTACGGGAGGCATTAATCCAAGTATGGTTTGAGTGAAGGTCATCTCAATGATACACAACCTTCTCTCTCCAATACTGGTGCCAATGCCCCATGAATGGAAACAATTTGATACAAGCTGCTGTATGAACCACATATTCAACTTTCTGACCTTACTTGCCCAATGCCGGTATGTTCATTGCTCACATTAATATCCCTATTTCTCAATATCATCTATGTTGATGGCATCCAAGCAGGCCACAGGAAACAGTGATTCCTCTATCAAATATGAAACCATTGTACCTGTAACTTGCCCGGGTCCAATCATATCTAGAGATCTACCCAGTGGTACACCTCTCTCTTTCCCCAGTATGGTGCCAGTACCCCATGAATCGAAACCCATTTTTCTCCACTGACATCTTTGAGCACGCATTCAATTCTCGGGTCTTAATTCTGATATGGCAATTTCTAAATGGTTCAGGTATTAATTCAAATATTATTACCTTTGTGCCTCTGCATTTTAGTTTAGCTACTGGCTACTGATAACCCTTAGCAGAATCTCTTGCTTGGCCCTGCAATATTTGATCCTATGTGGAAGTCAACAACTGAATTCTTCCCCTCCTCCTCCATGACCCTGTTCAGCCCTGAGCAGATGTCCTTAACCTTGGTGCCAAGCAGAACGCTTAATCTTGGCTTCAGCCAACATTATCTATCCCCCCCAGCTTTCCTGTCCTCCATTGCTAATACATTCCTTTTAACTCCGTCTCCCTTGAATTTCCCCCGTACCATCCTATTATGGTCAGTTTGCTCATCCATCCTTAAGTACGAGCTCTAGTCCACACAGACCACAAGATCTCTTCCTGCAGAGCATGTACAAGGGCTGAGGCTTCTCTAGTTCTCCCTTTTGAATACTCATACCCGCCTCAATAGTAGTTACCTTTGTTCTGTCTCTGACCACAAAACAAATCTGACACTACCTAAGAGATGTACCTGTTTCCTGGAATAAAGTGTTCAAGTAACTTCCTCCTTCCTGATGTTCACAGTGTCCAAAGCTCAAACTCCAGCTCATCAACTCTGAACCAAGGTTTTACAAGCTGTAGGTTTTTCCATGTACATAGTTGCAGTCGATCACACTCGTGTCAACCAGCTCCCAAGTATTATGGCTGCAACACATCATTTGCTTTGTCATCTTTAATGTATTTCATTTAACAGTTTAGGTTTTGACATTTCGCATCATTATTGAATGATTAATTTTGTTATATTAAGTAATCCACATAGTTCAACCATAATACAGTATTCAGTATTGCACTTGAATCTTCCTGGAATTAATTTAAACTACTGTCCCATTTTAGAGCGTAAAAATGTTAAGGGTCACCAACTAATCATCTATCTGCTTACCTAATTAATACCTCGGGGCTTCAGGTTTGGCTCTTACTGTGTCCTACTCCATCTTTTGGGCCACTTTTGGGTTGTAAAGAATGGGACCTTTACAAGTACCTCTTCCCTCATTACTCAGAATTCCATTACTCATTAAATTTTTGAGTTAAGTACTCTGTAAAGTAGTACCCCATCAAGTTAGCCTCCATGAAACTTAGTTGAAAACAAAGAACCATTGTTTACAACTCTGCACAAAATGCATTTCCTATCTCTCAACTTGTATCCCTCTCTCGACAACAGTCTGCTCATAACTTGATGGCATAGTTGTCCCTGAGATTAGCTACGCCAATATTTTTGCTACATCAGAAATCATAAATAAAGAGTTACGGAGTTTCAGAACAATTTTTTTCTTCATTTCTGAATCATTCATCAAAGGTTTATTCTCTGGCCACAATATTGAAACAGGACTTAGCAAGGTCACCAATTATATTCTATGTAAACCATGACATACCTCCTCACCATCCTCTCTGTATTCCTGCCCATTTCCACCTGTCTAAAATCATTACAGTTTGCCCTGTGTCAACAAATTGCTGCTGCAACCTGGTTCATGCCTTCGTTACCTTGAGACTTGACCCATTTCTGCTCCTTTGAGTAGCCATCATGCCTATTGGGCCTGCTCCGCCATTCAATGAGATCGCAGCTGATCTAATAATTGTCAGTTTCATCTTCCTGCCTTTTCCCCATAACCCTTGATTTCTTTACTGATTAAAAATGTGCCTACTTCAGCCTTCATTGCACTTCTGAGAATCCCCCAGATTGAATCTTGCGTAAATATGAGTTCAGCCAAACGTTTTCTGCTCTTGCCTTGACTTGCACACAACCTGCTTCAACTATCACCCTAGGGCTTGCTGATCTATGTTGACTTGGAGTCAATCAACCGTTCAACTTTAAAATTCCCGTTTTTTTTCAGAAGTTTCCATGGCTGTGTCCCCCTGCATCATCATAATATCCACCAGCCCCATATCCCTCAGGAAAATGTGTAATCATTTAGTTGTGTCCTGTTGAGCACCCTGACTTCACCAATGGTGGCCAGACTTTCAGTTGTTTAGACCCTAAGTCCCAGAAATGCCCTCCCTATAGCTTGTGATAATGGGAACTGCAGATGCTGGAGAATAACAAAGTGTGAAGCTGGATGAACACAGCAGGCCAAGCAGCATCTCAGGAGCACAAAAGCTGACGTTTCGAGCCGAGACCCTTCATCAGAGAGGGGGATGGGGAGAGGGTTCTGGAATAAATAGGGAGAGAGGGGGAGGTGGACCAAAGATGGAGAGAAAAGAAGGTAGGTGGAGAGGAGAGTATAGGTGGGGAGGTAGGGAGGGGATAGGTCAGTCCAGGGAAGATGGACAGGTCAAGGAGGAGGGATGAGGTTAGTGGGTAGGAAATGGAGGTGCGGCTTGAGGTGGGAGGAAGGGATGTGTGAGAGGAAGAACAGTTAGGGAGGCAGAGACAGGCTGGGCTGGTTTTGGGATGCAGTGGATGGAGGGGATGAGCAGGGATGGTTTTATGATGCAGTGGGGGGAGCGGTGATTTTGAAGCTTGTTAAGTCCACATTGATACCATTAGGCTGCAGGGTTCCCAAGCGGAATATGAGTTGCTGTTCCTGCAACCTTCAGGTGGCATCATTGTGGCACTGCAGGAGGCCCATGATGGACATGTCATCTGAGGAATGGGAGGGGGAGTTAAAATGTTTCGCGACTGGGAGGTGCAGTTGTTTCCTTTTTTAAGGATCTTTAAATCCTCATCCCATGACCAAGCTACTCTTCATCCAGCCTAATACCTTATTAGGTAATTTGGTGTTATATTTAATAGAATGCTCCTATGAAGTGCCTTGGTACATTATATTTTGTGAAAGGCTCATTACAAGTTGTTATGATGACAGTTATCCAAAAAATGTTCTAAGACACAGAACCGTAGCCAGAAGGTCAGATCTGTACTGAGTGAACTGATCTTCATGAGGCATGAAGACAAAACTACTAGCAATCATAGAGAATGCTGTAGAAACTCAACAGATGTGGCAGCATCCGTACATAGAGAAACAGAGTTAACGTTTTGAGTCTGGTATGACATGCTTCTTCAGAATTAAAAGATGCTGGAGAATATATTTAGACACTTTTTACAGAAACAGAGGTCCAATTCAAAAGACTTAACAGTGGTTTTCCACAAAGCAGTCACCTAGTATGTGCTTGGGTACCTCAACTACACCACCTCACACGCTACTTCTTGGAAGGATTCATTCCATTCTCTTAATTTCTTTGTCTCAGTCGCATCCATTCTGATGATGCCATCTTCCACGAGGCTGCATCTGACACTACTTCCTTTTCCTCAACAGAGGAATCCAGCAGCACCCCCTTCAAAATTGTGGTTGACAGGGCCCTCAGCCATGTCCAACTTCACACATCTGCCTTCACCTGTTCCCCTCATTCCCAGAGCAATGATAGGATTCCCTTGTCCTTGTTTTTATCCCATCAGTTTCCATATTCAAAGGACCATCTCTGCCATTTCCATCAACTCCAGCAGGCTGCCACCACCAAACCTACTTTCTCCTCTCCTCCATTGTCAGCATTCTGCAAAGACTGCTCTCTCGCTGACACCCAATCCATTCCTTCATCCTCATGAAAATTTTCATACTCCTCCATGGCACTTTTAATTGCAATCACAAAAGTTATAACACTTTCCCAATCACCATCTCCTTCCTCACTGACCAAGGCGCCAAACAAATCTTCTAGATGAAATATTGTTTCACATGCAATCCGGTATATTCCATTAACCGCTCACAATGTAGTCTTCTTTACATTACAAATGCAGACAGGTGACCGCTTTGCAGAATGCCTCTACTCTGCCTATAGAAATGACCCGAGCTTCCAGTTGATTGCCATTTCAGGAAAACCCCTTGTTCTCATGCTAGCACTTCTGCTGTAGGCCTCCTGCAATTTTCTAACAAAGCCCAACACAAACTCAAGGAGCAACAACCTATTTTCCTGTTAGACAGTTTACAGGCTTGAGGTCTCAATATTGAATTCACTAACTTCAGAAACTAACCACATTATGTCTGTTATAACAAGGTGTAGAGCTGGATGAACACAGCAGGCCAAGCAGCATCAGAGGAGCAGGAAAGCTGACGTTTCAGGCCTAGATCCTTCTTCAGAAAGATTTGTCTGATTTTTTCCACAGTCCCAAGGTGTACAGGCTAGGTGGATCGATCATGCTAAATTACCTGTAGTGTTCAGAGGTGTGTAGGTTATAGGGGGATGGGTCTGGCTCGGATACTCGGAGGGGTGGTGTGGACTTGTTGAGCCAAAGGGCCTGTTTCCACACTGTAGGGAATCTAATCTAATCTAATCCAGTCCATTGATGCTGCTTGGCCTGCTGTGTTCATCCAGCTCTACACCTTGTTATCTCAGATTCTCCAGCATCTGCAGTTCCTACTGTCTCTGAAACATTATTTCTGTTTTCCTGTTTTTTACATTCCCCCACACACAGCCTTGTCTTGATTGTGTCGTCTTTGATTTGCTTTTAGCCAAGAGAGCCTATTCCCTTGCTTTCACTCCTTAATTTACGCCCATTTTACATCTTTTTCTCTTTCTGCACTATCAGCACCCCCCCCCCCCCAACTGTCTTTTGTACTGGTCCTCTGCCTCTTTTGATGTGTATAAAAATGTTTCCAAAATCTTGCAGTTCTGAAGAAGCTATTCCAGACTCAAAAAGTTCACCCTTCTTCTCTGTCTGCAGATGCTGCCACACCTACCAAGTTTCTCCAGCATTCTCTGTTTCAGATTTCCAGCATCTGCAGCATTATGCCTTTTGACAAAGCTACTTTGGCCTTAGCTTTACAGGACTGGAGAAGGTGCAGATTAGGGTTATGATCCTGTAGCTTTTTATCAGAGCACATACATGTAATTTGGCTAAGTTAGATTACTATGCAAATCAGTTGGATTTAACTCCAAACCCTTACGAACCTTAGTATGCTTTCTGTAATGTTGCTTTTGGGCTAAATTTTTATTGCGGCTGAATGAGTTTACTAGTTAAAAGCCAGCGTAATATGAGATGTTTACCTGCAAGACTAAACAGCTTTCATTGTTACCAGCAGTAAGTCTGGCGCTTATTTTTCGCGTTTGAATCTTGCTGACTGTTGCTTCTCATATATAATACTCACTTGCCCACAATTTCTGTTCGAATTCTAATTTTCACACACAGCTGTAGTATTCTTTGCAGGAATAAAGCAGCTTCCTGTATTTGTTTTTCTAGTGGCCAAATCAATGTTTATTCAGCTTGGTATTTGTTCTACCTAGTATTATTAACATTATCATTCTAATTGTTTTGATGAACAAAGTTGTACTCTTGTAAGGCAGTCTTCTTTGTTAACTCACGTAGTATAGAGAAGCCTTGGAGAATAGTAACTTTGGGAATTGACCATATGCAACAGGAAAGAGTTTAATGAGCTACTGATGTTTTTAATTCCCTGATAAGGTAATTGCTTTATCTCTGCCAATTAAAAATTCTGTGCTTTAAAGTCAATAGCATTAGTAATATTGTTGAATAGTTGTAGATATGTTGTTTTCAATACATATACATGTTACATGCACATACACACATGCATATTATTGTGTACTGTAGCTTTGTGTAGATTTCTATATGTATTTGCAAGCATAAGAATCAAAGGCATTCAAGCTGGAAGAAAAGTGGCTGCACCATAATATAATTAGTGAAAACAGTACAGTCAGCCTTCTGCGAACAAGAAGTGCATGGGAATGGTAAAACAGTTTGACAGGCAGGATGGAGATATTAATAGAGGGATATTGATGGGGATAGTAATGAGAAAGAAGAAGATTCCAACGAGCTTTGTAGGGCTTGAAACAACTCTGCACACAATTTATAGTTGGGCAACAGAACTACCTGAAAGTAGTTGGAGCTCAGAGAAATGCTAAAGCAGTTGAATAGCTCTGAATAGTGAGGGCTTAGGAGCAGTGAAGAGCTCAGAAGAAACTGTGTGTCGTTAATAATCGAGTGCAGCAGAGAATGGAAGTTGAAGGTCAAACAAACAGTATTGCAACTCTTTTTTTTAAACTTATTCTTAAGACATGAGCATCACTGCCTGATCCATCTTATGTTGCCCATCCCCGGTTAATTGCCCTTGAAAAGTTGATGGTGAGCTCCCTGCTTGAACCCCATTCACTATTGGAAGGTCCACAGTGCGGTTAGGGAGGGGGTTTCCAGGATTTTGATCCAGCAAAAGGAGGAGTCAACGACCCAATTGGATTAACAGTCCAGTGATAATACCAAGACCCCGATAATGTACTGGGGACCCAGGTTCGAATCCCGCCATCTTAGAAGGTGGAATTTGAATTTAGATAAAATATCTGGAATTCGGGGTCTAATGATGACCGTGAATCCACTGTCAATTGTTGGAAAAAATCATTATTTGATCTGGCCTAATTGTGACTCCAGACCCACAACAATGTGGTTGACTCTTAACTTCCCTCTGGGCAATTAGGGATGGGTAATAAATTCTGTCTAGCCAGTGACACCCTCATCCTGTGAATGAATAAAGAAAAAAAATGCTGAAGCAGCAGCAATATATTTCCAAGTCAGGATGGTGTTCTAATGTATCTAGTGGTCTCTGGTTTGTAAAGTGCTATCTCAGGAGCCTTGGTGAATTTCAGCAGAGCATCTTGTAGCTGGTATGTACTACTGAGCGACAGTGGTGGAGGGAGTGAACATTTGTGGATTTGATACCAGTCAAACAGGCAGCTTTATCCTGGATAGTGTCAAGCTTTTTGAGTGTTGTTAAAGCTGCAGTCTTTCAAACAAGTAATGTTATCACACTCCTTGTGACTTGTAGGTGGTGTCCAGGCTTTGGAGAGTCAGGAGATGAGTTAATCACTGCAAGATTCCGAGCCTCCAACTTGCTCTTGGAGCCACAGTATTTAGCTAGGCCAGTTCAGTTTCTTGTCAAAAGTAACTCCCATGATGTTGATAGTGAGGAGGTCAGTATTGGAAATACCATTGAATATCATGAAGCAATGGCTAGATTCTCTTGTTGGAGATAGTCGTTGCCTGTCACTCATATAACATGAATGGTACTTGCCATTGTCAGTCCAAGCCTGGATATTGTCCAGGTCTTGCACCATTTGGCCGTGGACTGCATTGTTTGAAGAGTCCTGAATAGTGCTGGACATTGTGCAATCATCAGTGGACGTACTCACTTCTGACCTTCTGTTGGAGGGAAGGTCATTCATGAATCAGCTAAAGATGGTTGCTCCAAGGACCCTGAGAAACCCTTGCAGAGATGTCCTGGAATTGAGACAATTGACTCCTAACAATCAAAATCATCTTCCTTTGTGCCAAGAATGATTCCAATCCAAAGAGAGCTTACTTCCCGAATCCCATTGACTCCAGTTTTGCTCGGACTCCTTGAGCAAGATTACAGTTCAGGAAACAAATCCTGGGGTAGCACTGGTTTAGTGAACCTCACGGTGAAAAGCTGGAGTAGCTCCTGTGGTTAAGTGTTGGAGTGCATTTTCCAAGAATCCAGAGGAACATCGTCCCAGGAAAGGGTGGACACCAGAACGTGAGCAGCCACACAATGGCTCAGTGATCAGCAGTTCTATCTCACAGTGCGAGGGACTCGCATTCAATTCCACCCTCGGACAACTGTCTGTGTGGAATCTGCACATTCTTCCAGTATCCGGTTTCCTTTCACAGTCCAAAATGGTGCAGGCTAGGTGGATTAGCCATGGGAAATACAGGGATCCAGGCGTGGCATGGGATGCTTTTCATAGGGTCGATTCGGACTCAGTGGGCGGAATGTCCTGCTTGCACTCTCTAGGGATTCTATGACAACAGCCTTTGAAGGAGTTTCAAGGTCAAGTCATCGCAAGTAAAGAATTGTAATCCCTTGAGAAGTTATATTGATATTTGGTGACGTTTAATTTCTGACAGAATTGCTGAAAAATCCAAAGGAGTTTTTTTGGTCTATTTAATGTGTTCTGTGGGATGACCAACCACCATTTGTTTGTTAGCCATGCTTTCCTCGTGTTAATTTGGACGTTAGAGTATAAGTCATATCTGTGTTTGCACAGACTAAATCTTTATTTTGTCAATATTTTGTGCACCACTAATAAAGATAGAAGAAAGATAAAGTTGACCTGAGGACTTGCTCAGGTTTTTGCTTCTTTATTTGTCCAGGCTATTCGATTGTCCCTTGAGCAATCATTACCCCCAGAGCCAAGGGAGGAGAGCATTGAACTTGTCAGCAAGCTACGCATCAGAACACCACGTGGGGAATTCTTTGAACGGCGTTTCCTAGCCAGCAACAGGCTCCAAGTTGTCTTTGATTTTGTGGCTTCCAAAGGCTTCCCAAGGGATGAATACAAACTGCTGAGTACCTTCCCTAGAAGAGATGTAAGTGTTTCATGTTATTATTTTATGAGTCTGCTACAATTTGTATTATACACGCTTTCAAATAATTTGATCTTCATTCCAAACAGATTATATTCTATTTGGTTCTTTTCGTTTTACTTTCTGCCATGCAATAACATTGTGAAATACTAACCACTTTGTGTAGCTTCTGATATATGAAAAAAATGAGAAGAAAATCAGCAGCTTCTCTTTAAAAGAATCCTTCTGGTCAGATTTAGTAAAACCTACTGTGCAAACTTTCAAAAGCTTAAATTCTTAATTCCTTTTATCAGCATTAACTCCATAAGTAGTTCTGAAAAACTCCTCTCGATATCAACTAATACCTAGGTCTCTGCCATATTGTTGCAGTACAAAATATGCTATTTTTACAGATAGTCATAGAATCATCCAGCACAGAAACAGACCCTTCTTTCTAACTTACCCATACTGACCAAGTTTTCCAAACTAAGCTAGTCCCACTTGCCTGCATTTGGCCCATATCCCTCTAAACCTTTTTCTATTAATGTACCTGTCCAGATGTCTTTAAATGTTGTAACTGTACTTGCATCAACCGTTCCCTCTAGCAGTTCATTCCACATACAAACCACCTGACAATTGCCCCTCAGGTCCCTTTTAAATCTTTTTCCTTAAAAACATGCTTTCTAGTTTTGAACTCCTCTACTCTAGGGAGAAGACCTTTTGCTATTCATCTTCTCTGCCCGTCAAGATTTTATAAATTTCTACAATGTTAGCCCTCAACTTCCTACGCTTCAGTGATACAAGTTTCAGCCTATCCAGCCTGTCCTTATAGCTCAAATGCTCCAGTCCCAAAAACATCCTTGTAAATCTTTTATGAACCCTGCCCAATTTAATAATATCCTTCCTACAGGAGAGCAACAGTACTCCAAAAGCCTCACCCATGTCCCAACTCTTATTCTCAATATTCTCAGTAGTCTGAACAATGAAGGTAAGCATGCGGGACATCGTCTTAACCATCATCTACCTGTGACGCAACTTTCAAAGAACTGTGTACTTGCACCTGAGGTCTCTCTTTGAAAACACTACCCAGGAGCCCCACCATTTACTATATAATTTCTGTCCTTGTTCATCTCACCACATCTCACATTTGTCCAAATTAAACTCCATTTGTCACTCCTCTGCTCGTTGGCCCAATTGATCAAGATCCCTTTTTAATCTTAAAAAACCTTCTTCACTGTCCACTATACCATCAATTTTGGTGTCATCCACAACTTACTTACCATGTATCCTAAATTTTCATCCAAACCATTTACATAAATGACAAACAACAGTGGACCCTGCACAATTCCTGTGGAACGTGACTGGTCAAAGGTCTACAGTCTGAAAAACAACCTTCCATCACCACCCTCTGTCTCTTACCATCAAGTCAACTTTGTATCCAACTGGCAAGCTCTCCCTGAATCCCATGTGATCTAACTTTACTAACCAGTTTACCATGCAGAACCTTGTCAAAAGCTTTATTAAAGTCCAAGTAGACCTTATGGTATTTGAAACATTAACCAGTACGTTGTACTGGGTAAAGATTGTTTGAAGTAGTTTGCTGCCTGCAGTTCTCCTTTGTCTTGACATATCCACTGATTTGTAGTAGAAGATACACTGCTATACTGCATGTACAGATGAGGCATCGCTTTTGAGTAACAAGATTTATTGCATGATAGCATTTGTTCAGGCATAATTACTAAGACCTTGGTTGGTACAGGGACATCTGTTCCTTCCAAAAGCTAGAGTAGATCTACTTATCCCTACCCACAGTCTGTGTGGTATCAATCAAATGGGTGCAATCAGTGTACATGAACATGAATCCCTTCAGAACCATTATCTTTCTCAATGTTCTGCATTGTTATTTTCCTTCTTACAAAAAATAAGGCAGCTGTGAAGGCTTAAGCAGGCATTAAATACAGAAAATGAAACAATCGAGAAGAACATCTTAACCAACCAGCTCAATGAGCAAGTCAACAACCTCACCCACAACCCGAGCTACAGATCTGTGCCAAAACTTATAAATCTTAACAAACCACAGGATATAGTTTATAAAGTTGTTGATCTATGAAGTTAATTGCAAAGTGACAAACATATATAATGAGATGACATGCATTGCAAAAATAGTGGATCCAACAGTCATCACAATCCCCAGATTGTTATGATTGTTCATATCAAACGAAGACCCATTCATTCTGACTCCATTATGCTCCTGCTTGACATATCTACTTTCCAATTCGGATTTTATTAACTTTATCTGAATTTTTTTATTTATATCACATGGCCTTCACCTAGACCTGCACATTTCTGACTTGAACAAAATTGCTTAAGTATTCATGAAGTCACTTCCCCTTCTTCTTCCTTCATTAATAATCTCTATATTATCACTGCCAGTGCAATATTAATTTTAGAACAGATGGCGAATGCAATTATACTGTCCAGTTTTTTTTTTTACTGAAGTGGAAATTACTTTAGCATTGTGCATGCATATTTTGAATGCACTTCTATTATTAAATTATAGATTTTCAGTTTCGTACATGTTTGCTTTTTGAGCCAATCCAGTAGTGAGTCTAGTACTTTGACTTTTCAAACATCAGCACTGACATAGAGTGCTAGGTTGATTCATTTTGTACTCAATTTCTATACTTGCCTCCATGAAGAACAAAAGGCATCAGATAATATCAAGTAGAAAATAGTGGATGTTAATTTGAAATAAATAATATTAACTCCTTCTTTCATTATGACCAGAGTTGCAGATTGTGTGAATTTGTTGAAGTTATTACAACGCTTAGGAAGGGTTGAGCAGCAAAATTGAGTAGTATATCAGTTAAATGGTGCGGAACATAAATAATTTGACAATCAGTTGGAATGCAAATATTGAACATAGTTTCTATGGCTGTTCAGATACCATCTCAAAAGGAGGGCATTTGTGAATAGTATATCCTTCACAAATTCTCTGAGTGAAAGGGAGATGCATTTAATTTGAATCTTGATCTTGATAAAATGGACTTACCTGCTAGAACAATCGCAGTACATGCTATATGAACTGCCTCTGACAGTTTGTTATTTTTGTGGTGCAGCCATCTGAAACAATGCAACCAATGAGTATTTTTGATAATTGAATTTATTTAAGCAATCATCCCAACCAAAATCCACCTCCTCTTTATAAATGTAGTAGGGGATAAATGCAGTTTAGAAAATGTTTGGTTTAAAATAAACTGCTTGATTAGAGACCAGTACTTAACTAATAAATTTATAATTATCTGATTAACAGCAGAATGCCCTCGTTTTGGAGATTAGGTTGCTCAGATTTTCACAGAAATTGGTGGAGCCATCACTAATCGATGGGCATAATCGTACTATATTAATGTAGACAGTTTTTGTAAGCAACTATGCAGCATTTATGATGACAAAATAAAATGTATAATTTATGATGTAGATTGGACGTTAATCCAATTATCCCATTACCAAAATTCCATTTCATCTTAAGATATGTCTTGAATTTCCATGTGCAACATCAGAAAAGATCATACAGTCTTTTGTATATGTGTGTATATTTATGAATGACCTTTTGGCAAAGTAATAGTCTTGACCAGTAATATACTTGAAATTGATGAGCTGCTCCTGCAAGATCACAATGTCAGGGTTAGAAGGCAGAGATGTTATTATTTGAAATATGTATTAACATTTATATTCATAAATCATTTTAAACTGCTACCAAAAATTATGAAACAATGTAATAACAGAATATAAAATTGTTTTAAAATTTTTACCAAAACTAAGGCTGACATCATGAACTGGAGTCAAATTGGCTTTATTACACATTTGGAAGTGTGGCAGAAGATAAAGTAATGAGTTGTGCTTCATGAAAATGCTGACAAAAAGTCTCTGCCCTATCAGCATCTGTGCCTTTGGCATCTTTCAGTCTTCACAGTCATTTATCAATGCACATTCTTTTATCCTGTCTTGCCTGCTGTTGACAGCTTCCAAAACTTTGTTCCACTATTTTTACAAACTCAAATTCAAGTCTATTTTCATTCCTGTAGTCATTTTGCATTTTTTCTATTTGATATAGTTTTTATTTTGTTTTTCAAAAGATATTCTGGCTCAAATCATTGTAAAATTGTTTTCAATTTCCATTTTCTATAAAATCCAATGATATACTTAATACCCTTCATGAAATGAGTAAATTAAGTCACCATACAAAGTTGATGAATAAAGGACCAGAACAAACTAACAAAAGGATATTGTAAACAGCCATACAAAATAAGAGAGCAGAAAGTTTATTTATAATAGGCCAGTATGGTGTGTTAATTAAGCTCATAGACAAGCCAAATGAACAGAAATGCCTTGCAGCAAAGCAAAACAACAGCTTTGTTTGTTGACAGATGTTGGAGTGTTATTGTCTGTTAATTGGATAATGGTGTAAACATTTGCAAACTCTGCTCTCCTTGGGGAATTCAGTGTTTGAAGGGCAACAAGAGACATGATCCCTGTGTACGGTCCATATGTATGTGTTCCCTTCGTACAGCCTTGCAGGTAAATAAATTGAGTTTGTAATTTCAGGTCATTATTAGTATTTAAACTGATAGCACAAAGTTGGAAAATGTATTTGTTAAGATATGCCCATGACCTTGAATACACCCCAGTTCGTATGGTTACAGTCTAGTGAACAATGTTCATTAAAAGATATTTGTATTCCATGCTGTTGTCACTGGAGTTGGTGAGCTCTGGATGCATCTGGCTCCCAACATGATTTCTTGTTCTACTCCATAGAATTGTATTACCTATGGGGATTTGAAAAGAAGTGCTATCAAATTAGATGCAAACCATAAAATGAAAGTGATATGAGTTAGAGCGAGAAAATTACCTCCTTCTGGTACATACATTTGAGCTGAGATTTATAAATCCCAATGTAATATCATTACAGTACTCTAGTGCAATTGACTGTAGCAGATGGACTCTATGGTGAGAAAGCATAAACAGGGGATCTTTCATACCTGTATCACAAAGGAAGCTTGTGGAATTTTGAAATATATAATATATATGGTCTATTCATCATTTAAATATATCTTATTTGTTAATCGGAATCAAAATGTTCCGGATCAAAAATACTTTTTAAATTCATTGCTTAGTTTGTTGTCTGAATTCAGTTTTTTGCTTAAATGTGAATTATAATTTCCACCTGACTAGTAACATTTTTCACTAAATTTGAATTAAATTCCTGATCTAGATTAGTTGTTCAAGTACGACAGCCTTCCTTACTGAAGCACAACAAATCAAGTGGGAAAGAGAAGTTTGCAAATATAACTAGCTAAAAGTATAATAATTTACACCTGAGGAAAATGTAAGATCATCAACTATATGAAAACAACTCCAGAAAAATGACATCAAATTTAACAACCCTTTCATCTTTAGCCCCTAGTAAGACGAGCAATTCCAATTAACTACCTGCAGATCTTTTTCAGGCAAAATGAAGAGGATGCATGATTCGACTTCTCCCACTGTTAAATTGATGCAATCAGGCTAGAAAAGCTAACCTTGCCTTGCTGGAAAAAGTATATGTATTGAGATTAGACTGTATTTTTGCATCATAGATCAGCCACTTCCAAAGCTGCTACGCAGCTGAGTCCAGATTTACAAATGAGAATGCAAGCAGTGTGGTCAAAATACATGCTGTCAACTAGCTTCGTGGTAAAATATCCAAAATTGTACAAACCCAAAGATATTTTTCCACTGACAGAATTCACTCTTTTTGCAGTTGCACCTAACCAGAATATTAACTTTCAATGAAGTGTACTTAAAAATGGGCGCCGGGGGAAATTACCATGTTTTGTGTTAGCAATGACAGAGGAAGAAAAAGCCGCTAATGATTAGAAATTTGAAATCTAACCCCACTTCAAAGCTTTACTGTGTAAATTCTGATTTTCATTCCAATTTTCCAGCAAGGTAAGGTTGAATATTACAGCAAGATCTATACCCTAAGGAAAAACAAAATGATATGCATAACTGGCACTATTTTTGGAGATTTGCTGTATCACAGAAACATTGTTTTGACAACTGTGGTGTTCACATGAAATGTCTGCAAAATTAAAAAGCGAGTTAGTATTTTTTTCTGTGAAAATATCCACGATCCAGCCCATTTAAAATTTGGTGCAATTTATTCTGTGGAATGGCACTTCAACAAATATTTGGAACCCATAAAGTTGTAGTGCGATTTTCATTTGATGTACATAAACAATGCACGCACTCCATTTGTCATGGGAAACACTAAAACTAGAAAGATTCCGGCTTGGTCAATGCATCCCCACCAACAGAGGAAGTACCTATGTCTGCTGCAATTGCCGGCAACTTGTTTGGACTAACTAAATTAAGAAAATCTATCTGATAAAGAAAACCCTGGTGCCCGGGTTGATCATACCACAGTTACTGAGAGTGAGGAAAAGAACCCCAACAATGGATCTAGCAAGCAGACATTAGATTGTAAAATGGACAATTTTGCTGCAGCAGTCACACGCAGCTTTCATTTCTATCACACCTTCACCTAAAACATTCCAAGGTTGTTCATCAAACAAACTTTTGTCCTGAGTCATGAGATACTTGGACCAATGATCAAAAGCTAACTTTAAGAAGTAGGCTGGAAGAGTATTTTGAAGGGGATAAGAAAGTTTCAAGAATTTTTAAATGAGAATTCTCACATATAACACTGAGGCCACTGAATGCACTGTTCCAAAAAGTAGAGCGACAAAAATTCAGGATACAGAAGTGATCAGGATTGTAGAGCGTTATGATCTGGACAAGTCAAATCCAAGAATGAAACTTGCCTTGATTGGACTTTTTTTTGTTTTGTTCATAAATATGGAGGTTGGTCACTAATATATTCACATGAGACTGCAGGTATTTTCGAACAAGTGAACACGATTTTATTACGCGAATGAAGGAAGCTTTATATTTTAAGAACTCGAAAAGATCTTAATATAAACATTAAAACCAAGTTTCAACTTTTTTCCCATCATTATCTATTACAGAGAAATTACCCTTTTATTTCAGCTCTTTAAGCTTCGACTTGACTGACTCCTTCCAGTTTTTTTTTCTTGAGCTGTAGGGAAAATTTCATATTGGCATGAACTTTCCATAATTCTAATGGTCTGGTGTTTTTCAGCTCAAACACCCTGAAAACTTAGTCCCAATTTCTGTTTGCTTGGAAACATTGTAAATAGAAAAACACTTCTGTAGCAGTGACTGATTGCTTCTGAACTATAGTCTGCTAGGAAAGAAACTAAACCTTTGTTCTGAACTCAACTCTTAATTCTTCCCAACTAAAACTTTGATGTTTTCTGAACTGAATTCAGTGCAAAGTTAATTACTTAATACACTTACACTGCGTGTCATAAACCTCAAGGTATAAATGTTAGTCTGTTAACACTCGTGGTATCTTCCTTCACGGTTCTCCCAATCCCTTGTTGGCAATCAGGGCAATTTTCAATGGTACATGTAACTCACTCGAATGAGCTTCTGGCCTGTTGAACACTAACCCATATCCATTTGTGTTTTACTAAAACAATCCATATTCCAAACATCATGATGTTTTTCACACACCTTTTATCACAAGTGATAGGAAAGAACAAAATCATGGAGGTACTTAAAACAGTAACGTAAATGTTAAAATTAAGGAATTGTCGCAGTTGGTTGGCAAATATGGCTGATGGGGAAGCAAACCTGGAGTTAGGATATCGGGAGCAGAACTTCAGATGAGTTCAAGTTTATCGAGGGAAGCCAAACAAGAAAGCAATGGAATTGTAAATTTAAGTAGTAGTAAACAGATAGATCTGAGTTTCAGCAACTGATGAGATTGTGGATGGTTGTAGGGAGAAAAATGCAGCTACTTTTTGTGATGGTGAGGACATGGGTGCAGCATGGTGGCCCAGTGGTTAGCACAACTGCCTCACCGTGCCAGGGATCCAGGTTCAATTCCACCCTTGGGCAACCGTCTGTGTGGAGTTTGCACATTCTCCCCGTGTCTGTTTGGGTTTCCTCCGGTACTCCAGTTTCCTCCCACAGTCCAAAGATGTGCGGTTAGCTGGAGTGGCCATTCTAAATTGCACATAGTGTTCAGGGATGCGTTGCTTAGGTGGGTTAAAGGGGAATGGGTCTGGATGGGATGCTCCAGGGGTTGGTGTAGACTTGTTGGGCCGAAGTTTCCACATTGTAGGGATTCTCTGATGATTCTATGAAAAGCAAAGTTCAGTGTCAGCTAGGTCACCAGTGATCTGGCTCAGTTTAGATAATAAATAGGTGGAGAGATGGGGTTGCTGGCTCAGGAATGAACTTTGTCTTCAGTCCCTACCGATGACATTGATTTTCTCCAGGAATGATTTGAGGAAAGTTCTTATCATCTGATGATGGATATTAGACAAGAAGTTTGACAAATCCAGGTATTTTGAAAATTTGAGATGACACAGTGTGGAGCTGGAGGAACACAGCAGGCCAGGCAGCATCAAAGGAGCGGGAATGCTGACATTTCGGGTTGGGACCTTTCGAAAATTTGATTACGCAATGCTTTTACCGTGCACAGTTTTGTTTTAGTTTTTGTAGTTTTTGAGATTTTGTGATTGTAACAAGTTTTCCTACCCTATTTTGGTGTTTTGATTATGCATTATCAGACATTCCCCTTGGAATATATTGTGACTTGGAGAGTCAACAGTGGCCTTACAGAACAGACCAAGCTGCTGGAAAAGGGAGATGAGGAATGGGTTGGAGAGCAGTGGGAGGCCATATCAGCAAACATTTCTCCACCTTAACCTCAGCCAGTAATAACATTTGAGATGTCAGGACATCGTCACTGGAATCATCTGCCTGCTGCAACTATAGCTGCTACCTTGTCAATTGCTCTTGAAGGTGACCATGCCAATGAACTCCTCCATCTAGCTGTTTGTAACCTCTCGCACCTTTCTGTTACCTGTTTTGCAAGGTTGCTTATTCAGTTAAAATATCTATATTTTAATTTTTTTGCCAGGTGGTTTGAACACGCATTATGTTTCCCCATGATGTAATGTGCCATTGTTTGCATACATGTCTCTTCACTGATGTTGGATGTTGCCCTTTCTCAGAACTGGAAAGAATTCCATTCTAGTGTGTGATCAACAGCAAAACATCATGCAGAGCAATGTCCTGTATCCTGAAGCAGTTAAAACACTTCAATTTTGCATTTTTGTTTATTCTCTGTGGGACGTGGGTGTTGCTGGCTGGCCACCATTTTTGCTTGTCCCTTGAGTCATCACAGTGAACTAAAGAGTGTGTAATCCACTAATAAAATGGCTGATCTTGCACAACTCATGCCCTTGTGCATAGAATGCATACAAGAAAGCCATGGTGCCACACAAGTATGATCAAGATTGGTGTCCTGAAGCATTGCTTCTCCTGCCTAGACTGTTTTGGAGGAGCCGAGGAGTCCTTTGACTTGGTATTAAGACTCATTGTGTTGTGCTTCATGCTACAGAATTGCATCATCTTGAAGGGAATAGAACGTGTATATCTGTTATACTGTGAGCAGCTGATGATTCATAAGAAGGACGAGAATTAGATATAGCCTGGGCAGTAGCACTCCAGACAGCCCCTTTCTATCCAGCTAATCATGATCTAATGAGGGCATTGTCGTAATTGTATCAACAGCAGTAACTACTATGTATATAGAACCTTTAATGTAATGCAACATGGTAGGAGCAATAAAAAAGCAAATGTGACACCAAACCTCATAAGGAAGTGTTAGACCAGAACAAAAGCTACGTCAAAGTGTTTTCAAGGAATGACTTGAAGGAGGAAAATAAGGTGGAGAGCTGAAGAGTTTTAGGTAGGGAGTCCAGAATTTCAGGCCAAGGCTACTGAAGTCACAGCCGCAATTGTGCAAGTGTTTAAAATCAGGGATGCTCAGAAAGCCAGAATTAAATGATCATAGATATCTCACACGGTTGCAGGAAATTACAGAAATAGAGAGATTTGAAAATAAGGATGAGCATTTTAAAATGAACATTTTGATTGACCAATAGCTAATGTAGGCTAGTGTTCACAGATGATATGTGAACAGAACTTAGTGCAAAATTAAAACCTGGGCAGAGATTTGGGATGACCTCAAGTTTACAATGCATGCATGTGGGAAAGCAGCTGGAATTGTATTGGAGCATTCCGAGATAATAAAATGTGAGGCTGGATGAACACAGCAGGCCAAGCAGCATCTCAGGAGCACAAAAGCTGACGTTTCGGGCCTAGACCCTTCATCAGAGAGGGGGATGGGGAGAGGGAACTGGAATAAATAGGGAGAGAGGGGGATGCGGACCGAAGATGGAGAGTAAAGAAGATAGGTGGAGAGAGTAGAGGTGGGGAGGGGATAGGTCAGTCCAGGGAAGACGGACAGGTCAAGGAGGTGGGATGAGGTTAGTAGGTAGCTGGGGGTGCGGCTTGGGGTGGGAGGAAGGGATGGGTGAGAGGAAGAACCGGTTAGGGAGGCAGAGACAGATTGGATTGGTTTTGGGATGCAGTGGGTTGGGGGGAAGAGCTGGGCTGGTTGTGTGGTGCAGTGGGGGGAGGGGACGAACTGGGCTGGTTTAGGGATGCAGTAGGGGAAGGGGAGATTTTGAAGCTGGTGAAGTCCACATTGATACCATATGGCTGCAGGGTTCCCAGGCGGAATATGAGTTGCTGTTCCTGCAACCTTCGGGTGGCATCATTGTGGCAGTGCAGGAGGCCCATGATGGACATGTCATCTAGAGAATGGGAGGGGGAGTGGAAATGGTTTGCGACTGGGAGGTGCAGTTGTTTGTTGCGAACTGAGCGGAGGTTCTTCTGCAAAGCGGTCCCCAAGCCTCCGCTTGGTTTCCCCAATGTAGAGGAAGCCGCACCGGATACTGCATCCACTGTACCCGGCGCGGCTTCCTCTACATTGGGGAAACCAAGCGGAGGCTTGGGGACCGCTTTGCAGAACACCTCCGCTCAGTTCGCAACAAACAACTGCACCTCCCAGTCGCAAACCATTTTCACACCCCCTCCCATTCTCTAGATGACATGTCCATCATGGGCCTCCTGCACTGCCACAATGATGCCACCCGAAGGTTGCAGGAACAGCAACTCATATTCCGCCTGGGAACCCTGCAGCCATATGGTATGAATGTGGACTTCACCAGTTTCAAAATCTCCCCTTCCCCTACTGCATCCCTAAACCAGCCCAGTTCGTCCCCTCCCCCCACTGCACCACACAACCAGCCCAGCTCTTCCCCCCCCACCCACTGCATCCCAAAACCAGTCCAACCTGTCTCTGCCTCCCTAACCGGTTCTTCCTCTCACCCATCCCTTCCTCCCACCCCAAGCCACACCCCCATCTACCTACTAACCTCATCCCACCTCCTTGACCTGTCCGTCTTCCCTGGACTGACCTATGACCTCCCCACCTATACTCTCTCCACCTATCTTCTTTACTCTCCGTCTTCGGTCCGCCTCCCCCTCTCTCCCTATTTATTCCAGTTCCCTCTCCCCATCCCCCTCTCTGATGAAGGGTCTAGGCCCGAAACGTCAGCTTTTGTGCTCCTGAGATGCTGCTTGGCCTGCTGTGTTCATCCAGCCTCACATTTTATTATCTTGGAATTCTCCAGCATCTGCAGTTCCCATTATCACTGTATTGGAGCAGGCAGGTTCAGGGCATTAGGCCATGAATGAAGGTTTCAGTGGATGATGAACTGAGACAAGGATAAAGTCAAGTAACTGCAGGATGTAAAAGTAAGCTATGTTACTGATGGCAGAATACGTGGTCAGTTTATCTCAGATATGATACCAAGGTTAAAACCATCTGGTTTTCTAGGAGAGAATAATTTGTTACAAATTGGAGTTTGAAGTAGTAAGAAGAATCTTCAATCTTCTCAATGTTTAATATGTAGAAATTTCTGTTTATTGAATACTCAATATCAGATAAACAATCTAATAGTTTAACAATAGAGAGAAACTGGTGATAAGTAGAGTTGACCCAGTCAGTATACAGTTTATTATTTGTTCTTGGAATGTGGGTATCGCTGGGTAGGCCAGCATTTATTGCAATGCCAAGTTGCACTGGGAAGGTGCTGTCAAGCTGCCATCTTGAACTGCTGCTGTCCTTGGAATGTAGGTACACCCAGAGTGCTATTTGGAAGAGAGTTCCAGGATTCTGACCCAGCACCAGTGAAGGATCAGTGCTGCAGTTCCAAGTCAGGAGGCAGTGTGACTTGTCGGGGAACTTGCAGGTGATGGAGTTCCTGTGCATCTGCTGCCCTTGTCCTTCTAGATAGTAAAGGTCTCAAGTTTGCTGTTAAGGAGCAATTGAACATTGTTGATGCTAAGTGGGCACCTGGCAGTCAGGAGGTGAGTTACTCACTGCAACTTTCTCGCCCCTTACTATTGTCACCACCTGTATATGGCGGTACAGCTAAGTTTCTGATCAATAGTAATCTCAATGTTGGAAACCCGCGAATCAATGATGGTATTTCTATTAAAATTCAAGGGCAAATGGTTAGATTCGGTCCTGTTAGAGGTGACCATTGCCTGAGAGTTGAATGGTGTGAATGTTACTCGCCACTCATCACTTCATGCTTGGATGTAATCCAGATCTTGCTGCATATGGAAAGTGGCTGCTTCAGTATCTGAGGAGTCGCAGGTATACTGAATATTGTGAGGATGAAGCAACTTAAATGATTGGGTCTAGCATACCGATATGATGAACTTGTTTAATAATATAAAAACAAAGTGATGATGATCTGAAAAAGAAACAGTGCTGTAGAAACAGATAACATTTCTAATCCCATGATTCATTTTTACAACTGAAGTGTGGTGGGAATTTATTTTTAATACTCTTGATAAAGGGAGATGAGGAGCAAGTAATTGGTGAGGATGTCCAGTGCAAAAAATAGTGGGAATGCTACTGGAGTATTTAGTGCATGTGTCAAGATTCATGGTGCTCTGCTTCGAGAGGAAACATCATGGAGCCAGCAGCACCTAGAGGAACAGGTGGGAGGAAGATCTGGAGAAAGGCAGTCCTTATCTTCCAGCAGAAAGGTTAAGGGGAGGACATCATGACAGTCAGCAGAACCGAGAGGAGAAAACAAGTGGAGGACTGAATTCTCCCAGTTAGTGGGCAAGATCTTTTATAAATAGCTGATTTTTGTTCCTTTTTAAATGTACAGTTTAAATTCTGCAGTTGTCAGTTTTAAATAGAGTTTTAACGAAGTCTTCAGTGGAAGAGCAGTTCGGCTTAATTATATAGCGTGATGGGGTTACCTGCAGTGTGACATAAACTCAAGGTCATGCTTGAGGTGATCCTCATAGGTATGGAACTTGGCTATCAGCCTCTGCTCAGCGATTTTGCTTTGCTTTGTATCTTTAAGTCCACCTTGGAGGACGCCTACCTGAAGATTGGAGGCTAAATGTCCATGACCTCTGAAGTGTTCCCCCACTGGGAGGGAACACCCCTGTCCACTGGTCAGTGCCCGGTGTCCATTCATCTCTTGTCGTAGTGTCTGCGTAGTCTTATCAGTATACCATGCCTCGGGGTATCCTAGTCTGCATCGTATGACAGAGACAACATTGGCTGAGTCACTTGAGTATCCGCTATGTACATGGTGGATGGTGTTCCCACATGTGTCGTAGTATCCATGTCGATGATCTAACATGTTTTGCAGGCATTACCATGGTAGAGTTGTGTGTTTTGTGGTTGATGTTGCCCTGAAGCCCTGGGTAGTTTGCTGTGAATAAATGGTCTGTTTCAGGTTTGTTGGGTGTTTGAAGGTGAGCAGTGCAGGCATAGGGAAGATTATGGTGAGGTATTCATTGTTGTTGACAATGTATTGAAGGCTGTGAAGAACATGCGTAGTTTCTCCACTCTGGGGAAGTACTAGATGACGAAGGTTACCTTGATGGTTGTATCTTGTGTCTGTCTTCTGAAGAAGTCATTATGGTTTTACACTGTGGCATGACAGAATTGACAATCAATGAGTTATCATAGAACAGAATCGTAGAATCCCTACGCTGTGGAAACAGGCCCTTTGGCCCAACAAGTCCACACTGACCCTCAAAACATCCCACCTATAACCCACCTAATCCACACCTCCCTATGGGCAATTTTAGCATGGCCAAATCACTTAATGACTTTGGACTGTGGGAAGAAACCCGAGCACCCTGTGGAAGCCCATGCAGATACGGGGAGAATGTGCAAACTCTACACAAGACAGTCGCCCAAGGCTGGAATCAAACCTGGATCCCTGGCACTATGAGGCAGCAGTGCTAACAACTGAGCCCTTAACGTTGAGCATCATATCCTGTTCCTATGGAGGTGTCCATTGAGTACCCACCCCCTCCCCGCCGTCGCTGTGTGTGTCTCTCTCTTTTTCACACACACACACACACACACACACACACACACACACACACACACACACACACACACACACACACACACACACACACACACACACACACACACACACACACACACACACACACACACACACACACACACACACACACACCCCTCCCTCTCCCCGTCGTTCCGCCACACACACACACCCCTCCCTCTCCCCGTCGTTCCGCCACACACACACACCCCTCCCTCTCCCCGTCGTTCCGCCACACACACACACCCCTCCCTCTCCCCGTCGTTCCGCCACACACACACACCCCTCCCTCTCCCCGTCGTTCCGCCACACACACACACCCCTCCCTCTCCCCGTCGTTCCGCCACACACACACACCCCTCCCTCTCCCCGTCGTTCCGCCACACACACACACCCCTCCCTCTCCCCGTCGTTCCGCCACACACACACACCGCTCCCTCTCCCCGTCGTTCCGCCACACACACACACCCCTCCCTCTCCCCGTCGTTCCGCCACACACACACACCCCTCCCTCTCCCCGTCGTTCCGCCACACACACACACCGCTCCCTCTCCCCGTCGTTCCGCCACACACACACACCGCTCCCTCTCCCCGTCGTTCCGCCACACACACACACCGCTCCCTCTCCCCGTCGTTCCGCCACACACACACACCGCTCCCTCTCCCCGTCGTTCCGCCACACACACACACCCCTCCCTCTCCCCGTCGTTCCGCCACACACACACACCGCTCCCTCTCCCCGTCGTTCCGCCACACACACACACCCCTCCCTCTCCCCGTCGTTCCGCCACACACACACACACACCGCTCCCTCTCCCCGTCGTTCCGCCACACACACACACCGCTCCCTCTCCCCGTCGTTCCGCCACACACACACCCCTCCCTCTCCCCGTCGTTCCGCCACACACACACACACACCGCTCCCTCTCCCCGTCGTTCCGCCACACACACACACCGCTCCCTCTCCCCGTCGTTCCGCCACACACACACACCGCTCCCTCTCCCCGTCGTTCCGCCACACACACACCCCTCCCTCTCCCCGTCGTTCCGCCACACACACACACACACCGCTCCCTCTCCCCGTCGTTCCGCCACACACACACACCGCTCCCTCTCCCCGTCGTTCCGCCACACACACACACCGCTCCCTCTCCCCGTCGTTCCGCCACACACACCGCTCCCTCTCCCCGTCGTTCCGCCACACACGCACACCGCTCCCTCTCCCCGTCGTTCCGCCACACACGCACACCGCTCCCTCTCCCCGTCGTTCCGCCACACACGCACACCGCTCCCTCTGCCCGTCGTTCCGCCACACACGCACACCGCTCCCTCTCCCCGTCGTTCCGCCACACACGCACACCGCTCCCTCTCCCCGTCGTTCCGCCACACACACACACCGCTCCCTCTCCCCGTCGTTCCGCCACACACATGGAGACACACGCAGGAATTATTTCATCCGAGATGTTGGTGTAGTTGCACCTACATTCTGTTTTGTTCAGAAAATATACAACTTGCCCCAGTTTAAAACGAGCAGATTCTAAGTAAGATCTCACACCTAAAATGCTTTGTCTGACCTGAGATGTCACCTCTTGTATACTTTGATAAAAAGCTTAATTATCTCAGGACAATGACTTGAGAGGAATCTGGATTTTGCATTTTAATCAGTAGTCAGCCTCCTAACTGATTAAAAATTCAACAAGAGGTGGCCACTTTTAGGGTTGTTACCTTTCTACTTACAAATTCTGTGACTTGCACTGCAAAAGCTTGCATTTTTAAATAAACCAGTTGGGCGATAACCCAGTGTTGCGTGATTTTTGACCTTGCTTCAAAGAGTATGAGTCCTGAGGGGATAGTGTTGCCTGCCCGGTTCCATATGTCAAGCCATTTCTTCAGAGTTGAGAGGACCTTGCAGTGGTTGAGGGAGAATCCAGTCATTGTGGTTCATTTAGGTACAAATGGCATAGACAGACTGAAGAAAGAGATTCTACATCGTGAGTATGAGAATCTAGGCACCAAATTAAGAAGCAGAGTCTCACAGTCATCGTCTCTGGATTCTTTCCTGATCGTGTGCAAATTGGTAGAGGGCAAATCAGGTTAGAGGGGTGAATGTATGGCTCAAAGACTGATTTGGAAAAAGTGGGCTCTAATTCATGTGCCGTAACACCAGCACCAGGGAAAGTGTCCCATTGTACAGATTCCAGTCTCCACCGGAACTATACCAGGGCCAGTTTTCTTGTGAGCCACATAACTAAGGAGGCGGAGAGGAATTTAAACTGAACTGTGGAGTCAAGAGATCAAGTGTGGGAAGATGTTGTGCATCGAAGAGTAGACACAATGTGAAAGAGAAAGCTGTAATTACTGTAGCAAGGGTTTTGAACACATAGAAAGTTCAAGATCATAAAGCAAGGTTCAGTTGTGCCATGATGGCTAAAATCTGTCGGTCCACATTAGTGGCAGCATTCTGTTTTTGCATCATCAGTCTAGGTAAATGATGAGGGTTGAGGAGATATCCAGCATTCACTCAAGGACCTTCTCAGCCTCTCACCTGTTTGGGTATTTTCCAGGGGATCCAGGCCTTGTGGATGATTACCCACATTGAGGTTGAGGTCAGTCAGGTGTCCAAGAGTCATATGATTGGTGCACCCATTTCTTCAGTATCCCCTCCAACATTCCTGTTTGTTTGCCAGGGTTGGAGCAGGCCTCCCCAGGTTGCATGCACGTCATGGTGTCACAATACACAAGCCATCACAGAGTTCTTTATTGTTATCCAACTCGATTTTCACTTGAGCTGTCAAGAACTGACACTACTCATTCTGCAAAACTTCTGAGTGAGCTTCTTGTCTCCACATACTCCACCAGATTATGATCTTAAGCAACTTCCTTCCATGAACCATTTTATGAACTGCCCTCCAGCTGTTAGTTCAGCAACACAGGTGTGACCGACTGTGTCTAACCACTTGATCTATGGGGTTCAGGATACCAGATACCTAGCTTCTTATTTCTACCCCTCTTACTCTGATTCTGTAAACTTATTGCCCCAATTAGAAGGTCAGTCCATAGCCTTGCAATCATTTAATGTTTTTCTTCTGAGTGCTTCTCTCTGTCCTCTAGGACATGGTCTCAAATTCCTGGCTTAGTATCATGTGATGCTGTCCACTCGTTGGCCTGACACATCCATCAGAAGGTGTGGTGAGCCCAAGGAAAGCATCCATAGTAAGGATAGGGTTTCGTTGAAAGAAGAAAGGGTGTAGAAAATAGCCTGCAGATAATTAGAGATACTATTATAAGAATAAACCAACTCCAGCACGTATTAGGACCACTTTCGTTTTCTCTCAGGACATAAGAGTAGAGTTTAGTTTAAATTGTTTGCATTGTCCATTTCCTCTGGATGATAGGGGGTAATGCAACTCCTAACAATGCGAAAGACTTCCCAAAGTTCATTTGAACTCATGTTCACTGAAAATCTGACATGCAACACCAGAACAGACAGACAAACCATGAGCTGGCATTCTGACTGTAGTTGAGGACTATTGGCCACTGGTGAGAATGGCCTACATTTAACTGCATGAGGACATCCCTGAATATGACAACATGCTCAGACCCATTACTACTAGACTGAAGGACTATGAAAGCCATTTCAAAGACCTCTAGAGGTCTCTTGGTGACCTAGAATCCCGTGCTGCAGTGAGGTTGCTTTCACAAAAGTATACCTTTCACAATTTTGACAGTCGTCATCAATATCAACAGCTGTCCTGGCACAGTACCACTGCTTTCTGCAGCAGTTATCTTTTGCATCATTTGGTGTCATGCTTGATTACGAACTGCTATGATCATTTGGCCCTTGAGGGTCTCAGGAAAACATATTGCTTCACCTCTCTCCCTGTCATGACCAGCTGGTGACGACTTCTTCCTCTATTCAGCATCTCAACAGTCTCTATGCCTGTTTGGATCTCTTCATCAACTAGCAGTGGGATGGTGAATATTGGGCACTCCAGTACTAGTTGCAGTTGAAACTATCTGAGGTAGTGTTTCAAGGTAGTTGCAAAAAAAGTGAAACCATACTTAATTTTGCTTGACTAGACCAGTTTTGGATTTTATTCTTAAATCAGTTGGCAACACCCTGCTGAATCTTAGGCAAAATGCCATAGGGAATCAGGGACAAAATATTGACTTTGACTTGGGACATGGCATCAGCTACAGACCCGTTCAGCTTGGCAGAGGTGAGATCCCTCCTGTGGCCATATTTCAACTAAGGGCATCAGAGTGTTGCATTACCTTTGACTGACTAGTACCAGATCTGCAGCTGAAACTCAGCAAATTCTGTTGTTCAAAGATTAACAAGTTTGAAAGTAGCTGAGTGGGCTGTTGTCTGTAAATACTTCAAACTCTGCATCAGACTGCCTCTGAACCTTTGTGAAATAGCCAACCTCAAAGCTAGCAGTTCAAGTTTCACACTGGAGTAATTCTACATTTCCTCTTGTTTGGCTTGTGACCCTGACTGCAATAACCACTCTTCTGCCTTTGAACTTCTGAGAGCAGCATTTCTAGGCCAAGAAAGTTGGTGTTGCTCCCCAGTTTGAGATGGAGATAGAAATTATGGTAGTCAAAGAGAGGTTATGAGACAAGATTTTGCTTGAGCACTCAAAAGAAGTCTTCACACTGGGGTCCAACTCCTTGAGATGTACTGTGCAGCATCATGCTTCATACATGCTCCTTCAATCAATCCTTTAGAATTTTCCGATTTCCTCAGCAAACCATAGAGTAGAGTGACTAAATGTCATTACCTAGAGTATCCATCTAGACCAGGGAACCCATGCAGTTCCCTCCTTGTCTTAGGTCAGGGCTGCTACTCTACTGCTCAGATTTCTCCCCACAGGAATAATGCCTTCCTTTGTAACAAAGTGCCCAAGATACTGTACTTTTATCTGGAAAAGTTGGCACTTTTCTGGTTTGATTTTCAAGTTAAACTGTAACGAGCAAGCTGAGACGGTGTCTCGTCTTTTAAGAGTCTCTTCAAATGTGACATTGAAAATGAGTATATTATCCAGGTACGTAAAGAGAGATTGAAAACACGGGTCACGAAAAGCTTTCATGCGCATGAAGGTGATAATGGCAATTCCTATCCTGTGAGCTTTGAAGTGTTGCATTTGAATCCTCATGTAGCTGAAATCTTAGACTTTCTCAGCTTTGAATAACCAATGCAAATTCTAACCAAACATTCCTGGTCTGGAATTTTCACAATCTAAATTATTTCAGTGAGGTAACCAATTTCCTTAACTGCTCTGAATAATCTCCTTTTCTAGGAGCAATACTATATTAGCATCTGACATGCATTCAGGTTGTCTTTGAACTGCCCAAAACCTTCCGAGTCTCTTGATTTTTCTAAGCTAAAACTCATTCCTTGATTATTCTAAATTAGAAGCAAGCTAATGTCTTTCAGTGTTTTCTCTCCTTTTTATAAATCTCTGTAATGCGAACAAACTTCCACCAATATTTCAAGAAGCCTTCGGTCATCTGCTCTGTGACACATACTGATTTAAAATCATGGCAGCGAAAAGACCAGCCTTATCATTTATTAAAACTTTTCACATAAATAGACCAACATCTGTGTGCCACTAGTTTAAAATCCACACATGATGGTGAGAATAGGATTAAGCAACCTCCGTTTGGTCTCATCCAACTTGCCAATGTCCATTCTTGACATGAGATTAGAGATGTCTCCTCCAGTGGGTCCACAATCCATACTAGGGACAGGTTTCAGGACACCTATGAACAATCTCGGTTGGAAGTAAATGTCGTTGTTGCTGAAATTGGCAATCTGCATAGGTGCCTTACAGTTCATTTCCCACAGTGATCAGGACAGTTCCCAGATTCCTGCTACATGTGACAAGAGGTGCTCTAGGAAGGCCTGATGTTGACCAGTTGTTGATGGCTGACATAAGCCTTCAACAACAGACATGTTGCTGCCAGGTAGAACAACAGCTCATTTCCCTTCTTCTCAGACAGTTCCAGAGTCCCCTACAGGGTCATGCATATTTAATGCATGGACAATAAAGGAAAAAATATTGGGAGCTTTTCGGGAAGGCACAGCAATAATCATTGGGGATTTAGACAGTATAGACAGAGCCATAATCAGATGGGTAAAGGTAGCTTACATGAGAACTTCATAGAATTATTTTTGGATAATGTCTTATAATAGCATGTTTTGAAATAGAGAGGAGGCTATACTAGATATGGTAATAAAATGTGACGCTGGATGAACACAGCAGGCCCAGCAGCAACTCAGGAGCACAAAAGCTGATGTTTCAGGCCTAGACCCTTCATCAGAGAGGGGGATGGGGTGAGGGTTCTGGAATAAATAGGGAGAGAGGGGGAGGCAGACCGAAGATGGAGAGAAAAGAAGATAGGTGGAGAGAAGAGTATCGGTGGGGAGGTAGGGAGGGGATAGGTCAGTCCAGGGAAGACGGACAGGTCAAGGAGGTGGGATGAGGTTAGTAGATAGGAGATGGAGGTGCGACTTGGGGTGGGAGGAAGGGATGGGTGAGAGGAAGAACAGGTTAGGGAGGCAGAGACAGGTTGGACTGGTTTTGGGATGCAGTGGGTGGAGGGGAAGAGCTGGGCTGGTGGTTTGGTGCAGTGGGGAGGAGGGGACGAACTGGGCTGGTTTAGGGATGCGGTGGGGGAAGGGGAGATTTTGAAGCTGGTGAAGTCCACATTGATACCATTGGGCTGCAGGGTTCCCAAGCGGAATATGAGTTGCTGTTCCTGCAACTTTCGGGTGGCATCATTGTGGCAGTGCAGGAGGCCCATGATGGACATGTCATCTAAAGAATGGGAGGGGGAGTGGAAATGGTTTGCGACTGGGAGGTACAGTTGTTTATTGCGAACCGAGCGGAGGTGTTCTGCAAAGCGGTCCCCAAGCCTCCGCTTGGTTTCCCCAATGTAGAGGAAGGCACACCGGGTACAGTGGATGCAGTATACTACATTGGCAGATGTGCAGGTGAACCTCTGCTTAATGTGGAAAGTCATCTTGGGGCCTGGGATAGGGGTGAGGGAGGAGGTGTGGGGGCAAGTGTAGCATTTCCTGCGGTTGCAGGGGAAGGTGCCGGGTGTGGTGGGGTTGGAGGTCAGTGTGGAGCGAACAATGGAGTCACGGAGCGAGTGGTCTCTCCGGAAAGCAGACAGGTGTGGGGTTGGAAAAATGTCTTGGGTGGTGGGGTCGGATTGTAAATGGCGGAAGTGTCGGAGGATGATGCGTTGTATCTGGAGTTTGGTAGGGTGGTGTGTGAGAACGAGGGGGATCCTCTTTGGACGTTTGTGGTAGGGGCGGGGTGTGAGGGATGTGTTGCGGGAAATGCGGGAGACGCGGTCAAGGGCGTTCTCGACCACTGTGGGGGGAAAGTTGCGGTCCTGGAAGAACTTGGACATCTGGGATGTGCGGGAGTGGAATGTCTTATCGTGGGAGCAGATGCGGCGGAGGCGGAGAATTGGGAATAGGGGATGAAATTCCTCATTGTGGGAGCAGATGCGGCGGAGGCAGAGGAATTGGGAATAGGGGATGGAATTCCACTATCCTCTCCTTTCTCTCCATCTTCGGTCCGCCTCCCCCTCTCCCCCTCTCTCCCTCTCTCCCTATTTATTCCAGTTCCCTCTCCCCATCCTCCTCTCTGATGAAGGGTCTAGGCCCGACATGTCAGCTTTTGTGCTCCTGAGATGCTGCTGGGCCTGCTGTGTTCATCCAGCCTCACACTTTATTATCTTGGATTCTCCAGCATCTGCAGTTCCCATTATCTCTGATACTAGATATGGTATAGTGCAATTGACTAATGAATAATCTCAGAATGAGGGCACCCCTACACGGCAACAATCAATGTAGTATCCACCACATTGGACAAACTGGCAGGAAGCTAGCCACCAGGATACACGAACATCAACTAGCCACAAAACGACATGATCCACTATCACTCGTATCCTTACATACAGATGAGGAAGAACACCACTTTGACTGGGACAACACATCCATCCTAGGACAAGCCAAACAGAGACACGCACGAGAATTCCTAGAAGCATGGCATTCCAACTGGAACTCCATCAACAAACACATTGATTTGGAGCCAATCTACCATCCCCTGAGAAAAAGAACAGGAAATGACATCACCAACCCAAGGAAACCTAAACAGATAAATAGAAAGCGGGACATAACACCAGTGCTACACCGGAGGCTCACTGATGATGTTACCTAGAATGGTGACGAAACGTCTGAAAACTAACCTTCCAGCTCAGTGAGCAAACTCACATCCATTATTAAGCTATTAATTCCACATATTTTAAAATTCAGATTGAGATTCAAGTCCAGGTCCCCAAAGCGTTACCTGAGTTTCTAGATTACCAGTCCAGCCACATTACCACTACACCATCTTCTGTGTAGGTATAATGATTTGTGCAGTGTCTTAGTTTAGTTAAACTCATTTGGTAGAAAATAACGTTTGAAAATGTAATCACTGACCTTGAACACACTCTTATTAGGTCATTGAACAAATTGCGGTAATTTGGTCAGATTCTTGGAGTTAGACTTTTGATATTGACCTTTATAACTATCTGCTCTCATTGTCCTTTATGTGCATACCTTGATGGCCTCGAAGTCCTTGCAGCAAAGCTTGCATTGAAGCCTTCAAAGATCTAGGAACACTGATTCCTCCATGTTTTGCATTCCCTGGATGAAAGCCATTCCCTTCACACCTGTGAATACCTGCCCCTGCTTTAGTGCCCTCTCCTCTATGAGGTGTAGTCTAGTATGAATGGTGCTAGCTACTTATGATACCTTACTCGTAATAAGTCCAACAGTCAACGGTGTGGTTGGTGTTAGCTGGAAGCTAAAATCGTTTAAATGATTTGTAGCATGAAGTGTAAGTGTGTGTACTGTTTCATTGCAATTAACAGAAGTGTACAATTGATTTAAACTTTGTCTTCTGGTGTTATAGCTAATTTTTATATCATTTGACCTTTCATAAATGTTAAAAGTTTGAAGTGGGCAACAGGTGTAAATTGAAGTCTTTGTTTCTTTTTAAAGTTCATGCAATTACAAATGCTTTCCACTTTTTTAGTAATATTGATCGCTTTTACAAACTGAGTTTTTCATAAACTAGTTAACCAGCTGACTAAAATGAAAATTTAGCATGATATGTGCTTTGTCTAAACTACTAAAATTTTGTTAAATATAGTCTTAAAGAGGTAAGCCCCAACATTACTGAGTATAGTTGAAAAGTATTTAAATACTTGAATTGTACTGTGATTGTGAATGGTGATAATGCATATATTAATACTTTCAACATCCCACCTGCTTGAATACTGAATTGCAGGAATTTTTCTTCTAATGAACCACAATGACCTTGTTACCACCCCACTGCACTTGCACAATAGTTCCTGAAAGGGCACTATGCTCTAGTTGTTGTGAAGCAGTGTTTAAATGTTACTTTCGTTTGTTACTTAACAGATGATTCTTTTACAACTTTTATAGACTTAAATGTGAATTCTAATACAATGTCACGAATGTAATTGTTCTTTCTCTAATCTCGACTAATACACTGTGAGGGATAAGCATATAAAATTAAACTTTGAAAAATGACAAATTAGTTCATGTATGTATTCAGACTAAGCACTTTCGTATGAAGGATACTTTCTCTCTTGCCTGAACTATTTTTGACTTGTATTGTGAGCAATTATTCCAGCAAGGACCTAATGCCTTCTCTTGTGCACATTTTTCCAATCGAACAAAGAAAGATGGGAAGTACAACAGCAGTTTTATCTGGCAGCTTTGCAAGCATCCTTGCTGCTTATTGGATTTTCTGGTAGGAATAGGAGAGAGAGTACAATATATTGGCCATAGATATAAAGCAGTTGGATTGTGATGCAACACAAATAAGGCCAAGTGTTATCCTAAATATTACCCATAATCTGTGCCAGAGATATCAGTTCTTCCCCGCTGATTATAGATCTCCTTAGTGACTGCTGGTAAACTAGAAAGTGAAGTTGAGGCCAAATTAGGTCAGTCATGACCTTTTTGAATGGTGTGTAGCTTCAAGGGGCTGCATGACCTACTGCTGCTCCTAATTCTTGTTTTTGTGGAATTACCATTTCTGTGGATAATGAAATTTGTTACAAATAATTGCATAGGGTTTGATGCTAAATTTGATAAAGCTGACTGTTTATTGTACCCTTTATCATCACATTGTTGAAGTTGCTAGTAGGAACTGACCTCCAATACCCCCCTCAGCGATTTGCTACCCTCCCTTCTGTATGAACTCAGTGTGGATGCTCAGAAGTTTACAACGTTTAGCAAATACACTAAGGTAGGAAAATAAAAAGATGTAAGAACTCATCTTTGTGGCAGGCAGCTGTTCTGCTATACTAAAGTCATGCCCCAGTTCCACTTTAATGGAAGACCTCAGCTCCTGTGATCAAAATTCAGGTCAAGTTGTCAAGGGAGTTCACTGTTCAGAAGAGGACAGTGTTTCTAATATAGGTAAAATGGTTTACAGATGAGTACATGAATTTGTATGTAGCAAAGAACTGTCTAAATGCACAGATCTTCAGGTTTCAGGTTAAATGAGCAGTGAACAGTTTGTTCTTAGACATGCTTCTTACTATAAGGTATCAAGTCTACTGTGTGGGGAAAATGATGACACCTATTGCTTAATCCAGTTTTCTGCCATTGAAACAGTAAGCTAATAAAACACGTCAAAATTAGAAGTTTTATAATGAAATACTATCTAATGGGGACTGTCTTTTTCCAACAGGTGACTCAGTTTGATCCAACTGAAACATTAATGGAAGTGAAACTCTATCCTCAGGAAACACTCTTCCTGGAAGCAAAGGAATGAATTCATCCATGGGACTCTGACTTCCCAGATAGTTGATAAAAGCTCAGCTTATGTCTGAAAGATGCAAGATCCTCCTTTGTTTTGTCCAGCCACATGCTACAACTATCTGCCTCTTCCAGAACTCTTAAATCAACATCATCATTGTAAAATGCCTGTATGCTGCCAACCTCTCAAGAATTGTAGATGTTTACAAAGATATATAGGAGGATAGCGATCTGTGATGAACACTGACTTCCACCCTTCACACTATTCTGGCCTATGTTTATTCATCAATGCACTATTCAAAGGTGAAGAGAATTATCTTAGTTTAGAGTTGGTTTCTTTGTACCCATTCAACCACAAACCCTGTATTACAATTCACCGAGTTTTTTGGAGCAAGTGCTTTGATTCAAAATTCTGTATTTGTTTTAATTCAATACATACTTGAGACTATGCTCATAAATGTGCATAATTCCATGTCTGGATTTCTACATAAAGCCTAATTTATGATTTCACAGTAGATAAGGGGTCATTCTTGGCCTTGGAGATTTACAGTATTATTTGGAATGTGTATGATTTTTATACCATGTGATTTCTTATTTGGTTTTTGGCTTTGGTAAAATGTAAGGATATAATTTTCCATTTGCAGCCTTATTTCTTGTTGAACCTATTCCACATGCTCAGAGCTGCTTCTTTCTCCTTTCGGGAGTCAGAGAAGTAACTAAATTGTTGGTATATATTATACAGGAATAAACTGATGTAGAGAGAAGACTAGTCAAGAGTGTTATGCCCAAGCACACTGAAGTTAATCCTTTACCAATGTTCTCATCATTTTCTATCTAGTCTCCTAGATCACACAGTAATGATCTAGTCCTCCCTATAACATTCTATTTTCAGTTAAGTTAAGCAAGTCCATTTAGATGTAACTAGAGCAGCTTTTGCTGCAAGTTGTTGGTTTTTACAAATTGAACAAAGGCCTCAACAAAGCATTACATTGCATTATATCCTGCAATACAATAGTGACTACATGTAAAGGTACTTCATTAGCTGTAAACTACTTGAGATGTCCTCAAGCCATGGAAGTATGATAAGCGTAAGTTGGTTAATTCATATTTGTGAAATGCATATCAACAAACCAAGGTTACCTACATTTCAACTTTAAATAGAAAAGAACAGTTACACCACTCAGAAATAATTTGTGGGCTGACCAAAGTGTGCTTAAAATAGAAATCTACGGAAAATAATGAACTGCCA